>NW_007232098.1:147297-211358 GCF_000164805.1 Carlito syrichta | reverse complement strand
CAGACATTCACCTAGAAACAGCACAAGACTGTGAAAGAATGCCTTCTGCTTTTGGAGCAGACATACTGTTGCACATTTTCATCTTGTTTGCTTTATACCCACTGTTACAGTTTGAATTCATGGTGGTATTTCTAAGTTGCACCGTGGAAGTGTAAAATGAAAAGTTTCAGCATGTCTTCAATAAAAATGAGGACTTTGAAGTATATGGCCATAGCTTTTCTCCAGAAGAGGGCAACTTCAGATGGACTTACCAAATCTAATTTGAATAACTAACAGAAGCCTAGCAATGGCAGGGATGAGACATTGCCACAGAAATCAATAACATTTCTAATTACCCAATTCAAAAGTCATTTATTTTTAATTGATCTATACTTTTCAAAACAGTGGTCATTAAAATGAGTTTGGTCCTCACAATGCTATTAGCAGTAATGTTGAAAAAACATTTTAAGAAATTTGTGGTCATTACATTTCTCAAGCTTTTTGTATGATACTCAGAGGTTCAAATGACAATAAACTTTTTTTTTACTCTATACCAGGAAGCAGCTCAAATGTTTAATCACCTCCATGTTTCACTCTTACAACAAAGCTTGACAGATCTCACATACCCTACAGATTACAGGAAGATTGAGATGGCTAAGGATCCAAAAGAGGGAAGAAGATGGAGAATAAAATTTAAGAGGCCATTTACCACTGAAAAGATGTTTCCTTGAAGAAGTCAGTAAGACACAGTTTGTTATTTTGGAAATTTTGATTTTAAAATTACTAGAATAAAAGTTTGTTATCAGGTAAAAGCAAAGGAAGGCAAAACAGTACTTTTTACTAACTACTACTTTAATAGTAGTATATTATTTATTTTTAAGGAAATATTTGAAAAAACTTAGATATTCTCTCTGGGCTGTCTTTGCTGCACAGAACAAAGATATCCTTTTGATCATCTTATTTAGAATATAAAGGACTATCAGAAGAAGTATGGTTAATGATGGTATGCTTTAGCCTTTACTTTAGATGATCACTGGACACATTTGGGGCATAAACTGAAGAAATGGGAGCTTTAGGAACAACTAGAGACAAAGTGGAGGAGCCACTTACATACCATTAATCTGGATTGAGGGAGACAGCACGTGAGCACTTAGTCCAGACGCTTTATGGGTGTCTTTCATTACTTGACTAGGATTGGAGTTATGATAATGCAGGGTGTTTATTTCAACTGTCCAAGTCATTCAATGTTTTACATGCACCCGACCCAGGCATGGTGATTAACAAACATTTGCTCCAAGGTGTGTGAGCAGAGAAAAGTGACAAGTCAAAATTAAAAGAAATCAGTGGAGAAGGAAGAAGAAGGCAGAAGAAACCAAGACTTATCCTGCCTAGTCTTTTATAGATGATAGTCTGGAGGGAAAAGAGGAGTTTATATAAACTCCTGATTCTGTATAGACCCCAAGAAAGATAAAAATCAAGTAAGCCTGGAGAATTAAGCTTGTTTTTAAACAAGCTTAAAAATAGATAAGGTAACACAAAAATAAATGAGAAAGATTAATGGTGTGAAGTATATTCTGCTGTTGGGTTTCTTTTTTGGCAACCTCGAGAAGATCAATTAGTATTCATGTACTAAAATACATAAGACTGACAATGTTTCCTAAGGAGTTTTATAAGGGAAAGATTGTGCTAATATATTTTGGAAACTAGACTACTTACTGAAAACACTTTTTTCTAATCAGGGTAGATGTTTGGAGCTAAAATATTTCTTGTGGCATGTAGGATGAAAGGGTAAGTCTCCTTTTCTTCTACACTGTAATGACAGCAGAGCATAATGGGTAAGCGGGGGCAGAGAATTAAAAGCCAGACTACTGGGATCCAACTCATGACTCTGCCTCTCATGAGCAAGTCACATCACCAGTCTGTGCCTTAGTTTCCTCATCTGTAAAATGGGGATGATGTTACTTATCTCTGGAGGTTTGTAAGGATTAAACTCAATATCATGTGGAGCTAAGCACTTGGGAATCTGGCATGTATTAAGTACTCAGTATTATTATTACTGCTAAGAAATAAGAACTGAAAGAGCTACGTTAATGGATACATACATACATTAAAAATACAGAGAAACATAAGATTGATAAATGTTTATATCTTCAACAAAAATGAAAGCAATCTTAAGACTAATGTTTGGAGAAAACTTTGACCCAGCAAAGAAAATTTATAGGGCGAGAATATTTTAAAGCAGAGTATTTAAATAAAAGGGCAAGACACTCTCTTCTAAGCAAGCATTATAATTCAGTGTAAAACAAGAAAGTGCTTAACATAGTAATCAATTTTGGAAAGAGAAGAAGTTACAAAAGGAAAAGGGCAGTGATGAATTGCATAATATAAAGAAGTGAAGTTACCACTGCCTTTCAGGACTCATAGTAAGGAAAATGCCTTAGGAAGCTATTAGGAACAATTCAAAGTAAGTTTGGAATAAAAATAGTTTAAGAGGTTAAAGAACTACTTATTGGAAAACACTGACAGGATAAGAAGAAAGTACTTAAATGATGGAGAAAAAGGGATATACAATTTCCTCCACAAAAAAATATTAGCTTCTTGAGAGGAGAAATATTATCCTCTTTGACTTCTCAGTGCCCAGCTCTGTGCTTAGCATATAGTGGACATTTTATGTTAGGTAGATAATGAATTAATGGGTGAGTATATTTAATAATTGAGTCATTGATTTAAGGAATTAAGGAATTAAGTTAATTAACAACTAATTTTTATGAGCACTAAAAGAAAGTAGGTCATATATGAAATATGACAACTCAGAAGTATAAAGGAACACACTTATGGGAAATAGAGGAGCTAAATTTATCTTCAGGGAACAGAATTAGAAAATTCAACAGTCAAGTTGAGGAAATAATGGGGATATTGCCTCAGAAATACTCAAATAAAATTCAGCAAGAAAAAATGAGAATGTTTTTTCTTCTTACAGTTCTATTCAATGCAGATATTAAGGATTCAGAAGCAAAAAATGCCTGATAGAGAAGTCAAAGTGTGGTCAACTTATGAGATAAGGCAGAATTTATTAATGCAGACCTTACTTCTGAACTTTATAGAGAATGGATTATTTCATAGAAATCTTTTAAGTGTGTTTTCCTTAAATAGAAAAAGACAAATGTTTGTGAGCCACAGTTCAACAGCTTTCATTTCATATAAGAAATGTCTTGGATGTGTTCAAACCCAGGGTATAAAATGTGACTCTGTTACATCAACCACCAGAAGTAGGAATCAGAATCAAGAAACATACACCATTAACCTACAGTCACTAAGAAAGAGAATCACAAACTGCCTAATTAGTTAAAATCATAAGATTTATTTTTATTTCAATTTTTAAATTTTATTTTAAAGATGTGGGGTACAATTCAGGGTTGGGTATACAAATGTTCATTATGCAGGTCCGCTTGTTGATGAGGTGTTCCCCCTCCCAACAGTTTCCCACTACTGCCAGTCCTGCCCTCTTCCTCCCCTGGCAGTTTCCCACTGCTGTCAATTTTTTTCAATAATTGTTCAAGGCCTACTTATGAGTGAGAACAATAGTAATATTTTAGATAAATTATTTAGTTACTGTTCATCAAAAAACATATTAAAGAGCACAAAGGAATGTTTAGGTAATGTTATCCATTCAGATTATTTCTAATTTGGACTATGCTTTAGAAGGGTTTTGAACACAAATGGCAGCTAATGTTGCTAGTGAATTAGGAAAAGATAAAAGTCAATGGAAGTCACCATTTAGCCTTTAGCTATATGCATGGGTCCTAGATACTCCATGAGAAATTAACTGGAAATTGTAAGAGCCCTTTAGCCTGCTAGTTTTCAGACTGCAATCCTCTAGTGGTGATCCACTATTAAAATTTAAAAATGAATGTACTTTCAATTTTGTTTTTCCTAATATTTTTTCTTAAATCTCTGAATGTGAGGGCAATCTCACTGCAACATCTGTCACCTCATTTATTGCCAGAGTTGATTCAGCTTATCTGGCTGCCCAGGTGAAAAAAAGGGCCTGTGTGAAAAAAAGCACCCTTAATCTTTGTATGTATAAAACAGTATTTATTTTGTTCCAATTTTTTTAAAGAGAGTATAGCTGTGCATAACATTCTAGAGTTGAAAGTTAATTGCCCTCAATTCACTGAAGTTAAGAATCTACTGTCTTTAGACATCCAGTGTTATTGATGAGACCTCTTCCAAAAGCAATCAAACCAATAAAAACAATAACGAAAACCTGTCATCTTCTCTGACTAACATGTCTTATTTTTATGGGGAGCTGTGATGAATATTAATGTATACACACTAAGATATATATGTTGAAGTATGAAACTATGGCTTTGTATTAAATGAACATACTGTAAAAACAATAAGATTAGTACCCTATGCTTAAAAATGTTGTTTCAAAATGCAGATGAACAAAACCAAAAGAAAATAAATTAATCCAATCATGCAAAAAATCGTGTTATATATATTTTCATTTAACTGTGTGTTAATGGCGTCTTTCAAATTAAGAAATAACTACTGACATTACAGTTTTTAATAGTTTCATAGGAAAAACATCTAGATTTTAGCTAGAAGTAGTCACTGAAACTTTGGAAAAACCACAAGCATCACGAAACTTTATTTTTCTAACACTCTAAATTTCTGAAGGACACAGGAAAAGGATACTGCTATATTCATTTCATATTTTGAGGAAATGGGTAGAATAATGAGTAAATTATACATGATTGAGTATACAATTAAGTGAATGAGTCAACAAGTGAATGGCTGGTCATATGAACAAGAAAACTGCTACAAGTCACTTCTTACCCTTCACTTGCCCATCTCTTCAACCTGTGGTTGAAGGTAATGATGAGCCTAAGACTCCCTAAACCTCCTCTTGATTATCAGTATGTCTCAGTATAATGTCAAAGTATGAAACCTCAGTATTTAGAACAACTTATTGCATCAAGAGTGGCTATATTGCTACATCTCAGATTTCTTTCAGGTCTAGGAATCAATTAGAGGATCACTTAGTTTTTGAGAATGAGTAATTTTACATTTTTGTCTAGATAGGAGAATGAGTCATCTTGCATTTTGTTTATACAATAATCAGAAAATATGTCTGTGTATGTGTGTGTTTGCACACACACCATTCTCATGTCCATCATATTATTCACACTGACCCTAGAACATATATTTCTGTGTGGATTTCAAACATAACCTAGACACAGAGATCTATTTTTTTTACAGCAGTCAGTAATGGCTAAGAAGTTGAGTATTCCTGTGTCAGGGACCAGCATGCTGTACTATAAAACTGGAACATTAAATGATATTAAAATCTTGCTTGAGTCTGTTAGATCTACCATAGAAGAGATCCTGTTTCTTGTCCAGACATTACACCACTATAAACAGGCTATATTTAACTAAGAAAATCAGGAAAGAAATTGTGAACAACATTTAATCCTCATCTGTAGTGCTTGCAAATAACTTAATGTTCATCATCAAATGATGGTTGGTAGGTAAACGGTTAACACATTGTATCTTGAAAATCATCATTATTTAAAATGAAGTAGTCAAATTTAATTTATTTCCCTAGAAATGTCTAATAAGCAGTCATAAATCTTAGTATAGCGAAAACTCTATTCTGATACTCCTATTCTGATAAACTCTATTCTGATATTCTCCACTGAAGATTATCTCACTCAGTGTCTCATATTCTTGTAGGTAAAATGTTATTATTTTTTATTTCTACTATTATAATACTATGTTTCAGGCACTGTGTTAGGCCCA
Source organism: Carlito syrichta (assembly GCF_000164805.1). Classification (NCBI taxonomy): domain Eukaryota; kingdom Metazoa; phylum Chordata; class Mammalia; order Primates; family Tarsiidae; genus Carlito; species Carlito syrichta. The sequence goes on along the minus strand of NW_007232098.1, from coordinate 205,574 downwards.
GCGAACAAAGTACAAACCCTCTCTGTTAGTAAATTTAGGTTAGTCTTTCACAGAGCAGGAATGTGATATGTCTCATATGATGTAAAAGGTCTTGTCCGTAGACAAGGAGTCAATAGATGCTAAAGAAAAGGTTTACTTCCTGCAGATAAATGGCCTGTAGTCTGCTTTACACAAGTAAAATGCCACAAATATTAACTGATAAAATTATAAGAAAGTTTTTAAACTGAGTTTCAGTATATCAAAACAAAACAACTCAAATACACAGCTTCAGTGACATTTAATATAATAGTGATAGTTATTGACATTTAAATAGCCTTCACTATGTCCCAGAGATTTCCTTACTCCTTTGCATTTATTAAATAATTCATTTTCCACAGTAACCCAATCAAATGGTTTATTAAAATTATTTTACAGATAAAAAAAAAAAACTAAGGCACTAATTTCATGAGTAATTTACCCCAAAGTAACAGAGTTTAAATAGACTGAACAGGCTCTAACATCCTGGCTCTTAACCACTCTGTCATGTGGTCTTTCAAGAGAATGATCATTTATTTCACAGGTTGGGAAATATATTCAAATCAGAAATAAAAGATAAACTTCATTTTTTGCTCCATACTTTCTATTTTTAAAAATTCTTTGAAAATTTTGTTTTGGATTTATATTAATTAGAAGACTTTTTTTTACAGCCAAATAAAATGCTGTACTTGAGTGCAATGAGTCTTATTCTCCTTGAAAATGAATACTTGTTTATATTTAAGTTTCTCAATCTCATACTTATGTATTAATTATTCAGACATTTTGTGTCAAGCAACAGTTGGCATAAAGTGAGGCACTTAAAACAGGTTTGAGACAGGCACAGAAACTGGAAAATAGTGGTTCATCACAGAAAACAGAGCCAAAAAAGAGAACTCTAATTTCTGTGCATAAACTCTGCTGAAATATCTGGCTTTATTCTGTACCATACATGGACAGACTAGATTCCAGCTAAAAATAAAAGCACTGAATTGGGATTTGACCTGCAGTCCAAGAGACAGAGTTTTTAGTTTGAATCTGACCAACTTAATTGCCTCTTAAAATGAAAAAAAAAATATCTCCCTGGAGAAATATAAAAGAATATAATGTCGTCTTTAAAAAAATTTATGATGTTTGGAATACACTTCAGAATTATTTGACAAACAAAGAGCTAGGAAAATGTTACCCATTCCTAAGAAAAAAGATAACCAATGGAAATCACCCTAATGATAGGGATTCTGCAATTGACAGACAGTTATAATTATGCACAATGATGTAGAGCAGCAGTTTCCAACCTTTTTGGCATCAGGTGCTGGTTTTGTGGGAGAAAAATTTTCGATGGGGGGGTGGGAGAGGAGTGGTTGTTGGTAGGAAGGAGGATTATCAAGTATTAGATTATCTTCTCATAAGGAATACACAATCTAAATTATTGCATGTGAAGTTCCCAATAGGGCTCACTGCTCCTATGAGTATCTAATGCCTCTGCTTATCAGACAGAAGATGGAGCTCTGTTCAACCATCACTCACTGACTGCTGTGTGGCCTGATCCTTAACAGGCCATGGATTGATATCAGTTTGTGGTCTGGTGGTTGAGGACCCCTGACATAGAGACCAATATTCTTATAATTACTGGATAAACAGGATAGTTTAGCAGAGTCATAAAAGCATATAAATATACCAAATACAAACTCTAAAATTGGAAAACTATACGAAGCAAAAATTAACAGATGACAGAGGAGAGTCAGGGAGCTTATATATAGGTTAACAGAAATCTGAAAAATAGAATGAATAAAAGATTGAAAAAGTAAGCAAGATCTTAGGTACATGTAATGTAATAACAAAAGATCAAACACACATGTAATTGTAGCCCCAAGACAGAAGGGATGAGTTCGAAAAGTGATTTAAAGAAATATATAATGGTCAGAGAATTTTGAAGTTTGAAAAAAGACATAAGTTTGCACAATCAAGAAACACAGAAAAACTCCAAAACAATAAAAATATGAAGGAAAACATGTACAGGTGTACCAAATCAAGCTACTAAAGCCAAACATAAAGAGAAGATTACTGGTTTTTGATTATATGAGTGCTTGAAACACAAACTACATTTCCTAGTCTCCTTTGCAACCAGGTATGGCCACCTGAGTAAATGTTGACCAATTGGATATAAGAGAAAGTGAGGTATACATGTCCTAAGATGTGACCTTATAGAAAGATGTGCCCCTTCTTCCCTGATTTGCCTTTGTGCTGACTGGAATGTGATGTGGTAGTCAACTTCAATTGTGAATAAAACTGACACACCCTACAGATGGCAAAATAGCCACTAAGAAGGAAACTGGGACTTCTAATGCACAGAGAACCATTCTGGCTCTAGATGATATCTGTCTTAGTCTGTTTTGTGTTGTTATGACAGATACCCTGAGACTGGGTAATATACAAAGAACAGAAATTTATTACTCACAGTCTTGGAGGCTGGGAAGTCCAAGATCAAGGTTTGGGCAGGTGAGGGCCTGGTCTCTCTACTTCTAAGACAGCACTTTGAACACTGCATCCCCCAGAGGGGAGGAATGGTGGGTCCTCACATGGCAGCAGAGTAGAAGACAAGCTCATACCAGCTCCCTCCATCATGGCACTTAATCGTATTCAGCAGGGGGAAGACTTGATGGCCTAATTACCTCTTGAAGATCCTACCTCTTAATATGATTTCATTAGCAGCACCTGAATTTTGGAGGGAGCACATTAAAACCACAGCAAGCTCTTGGAGAAACAACTCCACACTAGCATAAGCATGCTCCATGGCACAGAAATAAACTTCTATATTTTTTCTTTTAAGAAATAAAAGTTTTGTCTGTTGCTTTTGATTTTCTGATGATGCAACTAAACTTATATCTATATTAACACAAAAAAAATCACCTCCTATGTGTCTCAGAACACACTGACATAGGAAAAATGCTAAACACAAATACTCCAGAAGCCTGGCAAAGAGATAATTGAATTTGGGTTTAACTTCTACTTTAATGACATAAGAGGTTATTAGTAGAATCAAAGTGCCATTTTCTTTGGTATTTTCCCTAAGCTTTATGTAAGCAATGCTTTGATAAATGGTTCAGAGGAGTTTTCAATCAATCAATTTCAGAAACAAAAGAGTATCAGAAACATAATTAAAGGTGACCACTGATTTTTTTGTATTTCTGTCATTCTGGTTTTCTTATCAATTAAAGTCAGTGCCTATTACTGTCTCTCAATTGTTCTCATCTAACTTTTCCCTAAGGCCTTGTCTTGCCATGAGAATTTCTTAGCTCTCTATTTCTTTTCATTAGACAAACAAGACTTCATTATGTTAGCATCCAGGAGATGTGGATTGGTTTTTCCACTTTGTGTTGGGAGAGAACTTCAGTACCCACAGAGGTGTAGATTTTCATGCACTCACTTGGATATTTGACTGAACTGACTCCATTCTCATGGGATGGATTTTAAGCCTCTACCACTAGTTTTACCTCAGTTGAGACAGTTATTTTTAATAGTGCTACTTTATGAAGAAGAGCAGGTATCTCTTGTATAGGTTGTCAGTTTGTATTATTGAATATAAAAGAGACAATATTTTTTGAAACATTAACAATATCAGCAATGGTTTCTCTTATATGTATACTCCCAATATTTAAAGTAGGCCTTAAAATAAAACCCTTTATTCATCTGCTATAGGTGGCTGACTATCTACTGATGACTTTCTATTATATAATTCTGGTCAGTTGCCTCTATTAAAGATAGCTAGCCAGTTTTCACAAGACTCTTACATGGTTTCTTTTTCAACTGGTTTTGATGCTCTAGATATCCATACTCTAGAGCTAAACATGAGACTGATTTGGTGCCAAGATTTTCCCACTAAATAGTACTGCCCAACAAATGCCTCCCATGAACATATGTATGAGGAAGCAGTTTTCTGAGTTTGCTTAGCACTTCCTCCAATTTAAATTAAGCTCAAAAAACAGGAGAATGGCAGCTCTCTTTATTTCTCATACTTGCATTAAGACTTATCAGGGAAAATGTGGCACTTTGCAGATTGTAGCATCTTCTCCTATGCCACCAAGTCACTGTGATTCAGCTTCTGTGGCCTATTGAAGTTCAGAGCTCTGCTCAATCTGAAGATTCATTGTGTCTGGTTAAGTGCACTTTGTTTTTCAACTCATGCTTATTGCTTTAATCAACAAGTATTACTTTTAAGTGTTTATTTTTTCTATTATTTTTGAGTTAGAGTCTCACTCCATTGCCCAGGTTGGAGTACAGTGTCATGCTCACGGCCACCCCAGTGTCAACCTGCTGGGTTCAGGTGATCCTTCCACCTCAGCCTTCCAAGCAGCTGGAACTACAGGCATGTACTACCGTTACTGGCTAAGTTTTTAATTTATTGTTGAGATGATGTCTCACCAAGTTACCCAGGCTGTCCTCGAACCCATGGGCTCAGGTAATACCCTCACCTCAGCTTCCAAAGTGCCAAGAATATAAGCTTGAGAAGTATTACATTTTAAAAGACCAACCACTTTTTTTGTGATTTTAAATTTAGCATAATTTATTATGGATGAAAACAGGTGTGATATAAGTAAAACATAAATATTTAGTCTCTACTCTCAGTTTCTGGCACACAAATCCTAAAATAACTCTCCTGAATAATAAAACTCTCTTTTGAATTAATCCTTGTTGCTTGCCAGATGACTGAAAGGGGAAGGTAGGAATATGGAGGCTAGATATCTTCAAGATGGGAAACTGATCTCCAGAAAGATCAATGAGCAATTAGAGGATTCAATCTTTAAGCCTCACCTCTCCACTTTTGGAAAGGGGAGGAACTGGAGAGTGAGTTAATCATCAATTGACAAGGATTTAATCAATCATGTCTAACAAGGAAACCTCCATAAAATTCCTAAGATGGGATTTAGAATTGGTGAGTACATCAAGGTACTGAAAGGGTGTTGTGCTCCAAGAGGACCTGGAAGTTCCAAACACCTCTCCTCACATACTGCCCTATGAATCTCTTCCATTTATCTGTTCCTGAGTTGTATTATTTACAATAAACAGGTAATAGTAAGTAAAGTGCTTTTCTGAGTTCTGTGAGTTGTTCTAGCAAATTATCAAAACTTGGAGTGGAAGGAGGTGTAAATCCTCTAATTTTTAACCAAGTCAGACAGAAGTTTAGGTGATCTATGGAGTCAACACTTGAGACTGTCATCTGAAATGAGGGCAGTATTGTGAGCCCTTAAGTCTGTAGTTGGTGCCAGAATTGACTTTAATTTGTAAGACTCTTAGTTGGTGCTGGAGAACCAGAGAACTGGAAATGCATATGGAAAGACAACATATATTTGATGACAGGAGACAAACAAAACTAAACAAAGCAGTCTCTCATTTGGTATCAGGTGTGGTGTGAATAAAATCAGTTTATAAAGGTAGATCCTCACTAAAATATGTCAAGAATCTTAACTCATCAGATTTTTGTTTTGTAATTAGGGAATCTGGAACTTCTGTAGGCCATTTCTTAGAACAAGCTTGAGAGTGACATGGTTAAATTGCACATATGTATGAGCTTGGTAGTGAAAACAGACCCCAGTTTTTAGGGAGAAATGCTGAATATGCTATGCAGAAGACTTCTGAGAGGAAGATCTCATAAAGCACGCAGTCCACAAGGAGGTACATGGGTTGTTGCAAGAGTTGTCTAAAACATAGTATAAGCAAATTTATCAGAAAGATTCACATCCTGGGTTCTAGGAAGATAGGCAGCAGGCTTGTATCAGGCAAGTGCTTCAGCAATAAGCAAGAGGCAGCAATTTGGACCATACAAAACTTGCAAGTGGGAATCAAGCCAGCCAGAGCAAGGCCATGTTCTTGAGACCATGCACATGGTGCATTCCCAAGACTTTTACTGCTAAAAAATCACCACAGTTGAGTTTCCCAGATGATGAGCTTTAGAAATACAATGCATAATTATCAGAGCCAAAGTAAGAGCCAGACTTAACACTAGAGAGGTTTGATGCCAAGTCCAAGAATGTTAGACTAGTGCTCCTTTACAGTCTTTTCTACCATCAGGAGCTTGGAAGTATTGACCTACAGGCAAAACCAAGTGGCCCAACAGGAAGGATGAGGTGTCTGTGAATAAGGTATGATGGGATGTCTTAACAGTTTTTGTGATCAGAAAGTTTCTGAAGGCCATTATCATGTATGCAGAATAATTAGAAAGGGCAGAAATGTATTCTTGTGAAGTTTGTGTGAAATTTTCAATGACTTTGTTCTAGATATATTTCTTCAACTACTTGTTATTCTAATGTGAAATAGTTACATACTAACTCAGTGCAATGAAGTGTTCAAAGAGCTGGAAAAGATACAACTATGTATCATTTACTCCTCTAGTTAAAGACATAAAATACATATGGGATAAAGACAGTAAACAACACAAAGGAGCTTAAAAGTAAGTTTCCTATAAGAGATGCAGATGAGACCTTTTAGAATTTTAATGAAGGAAGAACCCATTTGAACTTTTATGAGCATAGGTAGAAAAGACCTAAGGAATTGACCTGTGTCTCCAAGGAGCAGTAAGTGCTTAGAGGTTAAAGAAGATTAAGAAAATTTTTTGGTTAAAAACAGAGGATAGAATTGTTATGGGTTAAATTTTGTCCTCTATCCCCTAATTTATATACTGAAGTCCTAACCCTCAGTATCTCAGAATGTGATCATATTTTGAAATAGGGTCATATAGAAATAATTAGTCAGGATGAGGTCAAACTGGAGTACAGTGGGCTCCTACTCCAATATGAATGGTGTTCTTGTAAAAAGGAGAAATTTGGAAATAGACAAACACAGGGAGGATGCCAATCTTCACAGGGAGGATGTAAAGATTGGGGTTATGCTGCCAAAAGCTAAGGGGCTTCCAGAAGCTAGAAGCAAGGCCTGGAGCAGATCTTTCCCTAACAATGATAGGGGAGCATGACCCTCTCAACACCTTGATTTTTAACTTCAAAGCTCCAGCACTGTGAGACAATAAATTTGTTGTTTAAACCTCTCAGCTTGTGGTATTTTGTTATAGCAGCACTAAAAAACTAACACAGTGATCAAACCTACAGGGACAAGAATGCAAGGGTAGATCCCAGGGAATGCAATACTATATATACTATCAATATCTATCACTTTCTGATGCTTGTCATCAATTTCACATGTCTTTTACAAATGTAATTTCTGTGGTCACCCAATAAGTTCAGCTCTGCTATCCCCATTTTATGGATAAGAATAGAAATTCAGAGAAGTTAAGAAAATTGCCAGTGGCCACACAGCTAGAAAGGGAGCAGAAGTGGACAGAGTGTGGGGCATCTTTCAGTCTTTGTCATAGATGCATTTCTTTGCATGAAACCCAGGATTACAGACTAGCAAAATTATGCTACTGAATAAAATGGAGCCTCCATGCTTTATTTCTGAAAGAGATCATCAAAATGGTCATGGAATTTTCTCATTTAGTAATGGGAAATTAATATCCAAAAGGGATAAAAAAAGAAATGTGTGTAGAGCCAAACAGTTAGTGTGGTGTTATCATTAGGGACCAAGCCCTGTGGCTATCAATCCAGTCACTCTTCACTATGTCACCAACATGTGTAAAAGCCATTGCAAAGGGAGGCCTCTGGACTATGTGCTCCTGCTCCCCACTTTCCTTTTAAAGGGAGATCTGCAGATTTCCTCTAGCTGGCACTCACCCTGGTCCAGGAAGGGGGGTTTGATCATGGGTTTTACATCTGCCCTGTGTTTGGACAAACAGAAAAATGGAACCTCTCCTCTGAATTGACACATGGCTTTTTCTCTGAGGATGCAAACATTTACCTTTGGCTCCTGCTTGGGTCCTAGCAAACATTTACCTTGAATTATCACAGTCTTGAAATATCAGCTGTACAGAGAAGCTGAATGGCGCCTCTGAACATGCAGAATCTGGAACCTGTGAGGAATAGAAATACAGGCTTGCAAGCTCCCACAGTCGCTGGTCTGCTAAGGGAAAATGCACCTCATAGAGCCACAACTTGACTTCCAAGAGCCTTAAAAGACCTCACATACTAAAAGGTGCATTACCAAGCCTATGCTAATTCATCACAGTAGCTAAAGTGCTCTGGGTAGACTACAGGAGATCCAAATGCCCTGGGCACCCAGGAGTCAGCATTAATTTCAAGTTTAACATAGGAAAACATAAATTAACAAAGGGAAATGACTATTTGCATATTATTTACAATAAAGCTCAGAACCGGTTCCAGATGTCCCAGCAGAAACCTTCTCCCCAAAAGTCTGTCTAAGCTTGGAACTCAGTATAAGTCAATCTAATAGAAGGTTCATCCACCCTCTCTCTTCCTGCTCTGAATCAGAGTTTGCAGGTTGCACAGGAATACTTGAGATAAATTTTCATTCTGAGCAGGCTGAACATGATTTATGAGTTCACTTCTGAAATAACAATTGCATTTGGGAGGGATTAGTTGAAAGTCTTAAATACATTGGAAAATATGCCTGACTGTAGTCTGCCCCTATTCAGGGTACAAAACACATAATTATCATAATTTTCAAATTTTATTATTATCTGAAAAAATGTGATGGAGAGCAGACACTGTCAACTTAGCTACTTCAAAGCAGTGACCAAGCCACATTTAAACCTTCAAATAGATGATTTCCCCAACTTATTTGTTAAGACATCTTCAATGAGAAGACATCTACAGACTGTTGTCAGCATCATCTACTATTTGTCCAACAGAACTAGCTTCCCAGTCCCTCTCTCCTCCTTTGTGCCAAAAGGGAAATGCTCAGCTGTGCTGTTGCCAGAGTGATTAGGCTAGCTGAAAAATCTCCTTGGACAGGAGGTTGGAAAGTCTTTGGGATCAAGCCCCCTCATCCTTGTTAAATTACTGTGTGTGTCTGTGCATGTGCCTGCCACATACACACCTAACTAGAGGGAAGAAGTTTGTTTTCATTTCTTAAAGTCCCAGAGTGTTTTAGAGAGAAAGTAAAACATTACCAGAAATAACGCTGGGGTATGTGTTAACCAGCGAGAGAGCCTGCAGAAGTCTCAGTTGTTATTATTGGCTTTGTTATCAACTTCCCAGGTCTTCAGAGTCTCAGTCTCTGTGTTTCTCTATCTGTAACTCCAGGGTGAGTAGACCTTTTCTCTGCTTCTTTGGGTGGCTATGATGTTTATCAGACTAATGAGTCCAGTTCTTGCATCTGTGCCAAAGTAGTGAGCTGTAGCATGCACTTGCCCATGGCCTGAGGAATTATCTGCCTCCATTTCTAAGCCTCCTCCTCCCAAGTTGCTTTGACCTGCAAATATTAATGAAACTCAGGGGATGAGTTAAACCATTTTGAATAATTCAAACCTTCTGTTCAAATGGATCAATTAAGAAAATCAAACCACAATTAAAAAAAAAAAAGCAAAAAGAAGACTGGTTGGCTTGAATTTAGCTTAAAGAGAAGTCATCATTCTGTAAACTCTGCTATCCCAGAAAGGCAATTAATGGTTATCTGAATAGGGAGCAGCAGAGTAGAAGATGAATGGCATTTGGACCAGGCCACCTGGTGCCTAGTCCTGGCTCAGTCACTACCCAGAGTCAAAAGTCCCATCATGCACTTTGACTTCAGTTTTCTCACTGCTAAAATTGGAGTCATACTATTGGGTCTTCTTCCTCATAAAATTCCTCCAAATATGCCTTAATTTTTGGCATTGTTTAAAATCACTGAAATGCTTTGAAAATGCAAGATTGTATTATCAGAACTCTCTCTGAGTTTTGAACAAAGTAGGAACAAAATAAACATTCCTTGAAGTTTAAAATTTTCCATTTTATAATAAGGAAATGAACTACTATTCTCTGAAATGGTGCAGTCCCTGCCTATATACACCCTGAATGCCAGAGCCCAGTGCTTTTGGTAAAGATAACTAAAAAAGCAGACATGTACACTGAGGATCTCAGTCTCTCTTAGAGAGTACTTAATTCTCACCTCAAAACATAGACAAAACTTGTTTATATGGAACCAACAAAAACATTTTAGAGATACAATAGTCTAAAAATGAAAGGCCTTTGGAGAAATCAGAAAAATTGATTTGGAGAAATTGATGTTCCATTTTTGTCTACCTGCTCCATTGTCAGAAAAGGAAGCTAATGCTAAAGGATTCAGTGATTTCCCCAAATTGTTATGCTTTGTTACTCAGCAAAAGAAGGTGAATGATTTCCTGCCTGGTCCTATAATCTTTGCACCCCTTTTCATTTAATTTTTTGGTAGGATTGCTGCTCTGAAGAACATATCTTTGGAAAAACTGCTTTTGTCTTAGTTTCTTACAGAGAAGAAGCCTGAGGTCTACTTAGTACTCTGCTGAATCGGAGGAGGGATAGCTATAGTTATCTGTAAGGACACAGAAAAAGCTCTTTTCTTCAAGAGCCAAGCAGCTCCCCCATGACCCTGGATGGACAATTGTTTCTTGAGAAGAAGTTGTGTCAAGACTTTCCCTCCACATCTGCTTTATTTGGCACTAGGACTGTCTTTGGTTAGCAACTCTCTGCCACAGTTTTGTCTGGTGAAGAGCTTCCATTTAGTCCCAGCATCACCAACACATTTCTTCCTTTGGGCTTCCTTCACCCAAGTGGATGAGTCAGTCATCTGCTTAGGTTAAGATTAAAAAAAGTTGTTTGTTTGTTTTATTTTGCTTGAGTTGTATAAGATCTGACAAGAAAGTATAAAGGTCAAGAAAAGGAAGAAACGATGATTGTCTTGGCTGTATTTTTTTTTTTTTTTTTAGTTCAGGAGTTGGAGCTTGTTCTGGTTTTGTTCAGCAAGATTAAGTGCACCTTTAAACAGGAAAAAAAAACATGTTAAGTTGGCTCATCCCTCCTTTTTACTCAGTGGTTAATAGATTCAGCTCTCTAGTACTAAGGGAAAAATTGATTAGAGTCTTCCTTTGAGGATACAGTCCCTCCAGCCACTATTATTTCAGAAGTCAGATATGTTCACTATGACAAACACTCTAAATACCTGAAAGGAAGAAAAATAAATGGGCCATTGTGACCCAAGGAACAGAAGGAATAAAATGACACAGTATCATAGAGAGGAACATACTATTGCCCACTGTGGGCTTTGGAAGTTAAAGAGTGTGCCACTAGCATTGACACTAATTGCCAACATGCAGATAAGTTGGAAAATACAGTTTTTGATGTGGGAGAGTGGTCAAGAAGAAAGATGCAAATAGCCCGTGTTTCAGTTCTTCCCACAAGCATCTTTTCCTTTCTACCTTCAGATACTCTAGGACAAAAGTCTTATTGTTAAACCTATCTAGATGGTTCTGGTTAATATCTTGATTGTCAAAATAAGAAGAACTGGAGTCCATTGAGATGTACTCCACTCTTTGGGGTTTCATATGGAAGGAAAGCCCATATTTCTTGAAAGAAGTTGGTTTAACTTATGAGAACTAAAACAAGCCTATGTGTCTTCCCTTTCTACAGTCTACAGTTTTTATCATCTCCACCATTGTAGGATTGGCCTTGTCCCCATAAACACATCATATTTTCCCCTCTCCCCTTTATCCTGCTGTTTGAAATGCTCATTGGAAATTGGCTGGACCATAACAGTGCATTTTCAATACAGTCTTAAATGGGAGATGACAGATTTGATCCTAGGAGGTATGAAGGAAGAGGGGGAAATAAGAAAGTCATCAGGAAGCAGTTAAAGAACATGTAACACTGATGTGGTCAGTAACAGAGTGAGCAATTCCATCTATGCTATGGCATGTGGGGCAGTTGTAAGCAGGACACACCTGCCCCTGAAGGTGCAGCAGAGAAACCTGAGGCTAGCAAGATCAACTTCACTCACTCCCAGTGGCTTACCCTAAAACTAAAGAGTTGCCCTTTTCTCATTTATGCTTAAAAAATTATTTACCTCCCTCATCTTGAGTGTTTACTGTCAACATTCCTCTTCCTCCTCCTCCTCTTCTCTCCACTTTGGAAAGATATAAAAGAGGTACAATATGTGGATTCCCTCTGCAGACATGTTTCTAAAAGACCTTGTCAACTGACACTAATAGTTGTGACTGCAAACTTTCATTTCACCCCAGATGCTTTTAACATTCTGGGCCAATCTCACATTCCACTGTAATTTCACTGTTGTTGACAAGATCTCAACTTCCAGAACCTCCTACTTCACCATCACAACATCCTGCTGTATATAACCTGCAATTGTAGAACTTTGAGTGACTTTAGCTGAAGGATCTTGTTGCTCAGAACCTGTTTATCCCTCTGTCCAGAATGCCTAGGCAGCAGCCGTATTCCTTTTTGACAGTAGAAGCTGTTGAGTAGTACATTCATTATGAGTGAGTTGTGTTTAGGAACTCGGTGCATTATTTGTCAAGTTATCTCTGTTGACATGCACTAGATGACCTGCACCTCGCAAGGGCCCCAATCAATGCTACAATGTTCTTTTTATAAAGTACAGTGGCTGTCCTTTCATAAGTAAATGCCTGCCCCTTTCCTTCCCTCTCTTTCCACACCAACTCATTAAAAATTATTCTCCCTCCACAGCCAATTGAGAGCACCTTAAAATGAAATCGGTGCAGCCGGGCTCGGTGGCTCAGCCTGTAATCCTGTGCCTTTGGGAGGCTGAGGTGAATGGATCGCCTGAGCCCCGGGTTCAAGACCCGCCTGGGCAACTTGGCGAGACCTCATCCCTACAATAAATCAAAAATTAGCCAGTCGTGGTAGCCCACACTTGTAGTTCTGTCTGCTTAGAAGGCGAGGCGGAAGGATCGCCAGAGCTCAGCAGGTTGAGGCTGCGGTGGCCGGGAGCAGCCACTGCACTCCAGTCTGGGTGACAGAGTGAGACTACAACTCAAAAAAAAAAAATGAAATCAGTGTTTTGAGTTAAATTATTTAAAATGCACAAAACCAAATGCAAGTGCTGTGTTTCTAAGGAGTTGCTGATTAAAAAGGGTGTCCTCTCCTCCAGCTTCTAATCAATGGAGAAGAGATCTGAGCAGACAAATGGAGAATAAGCAGTTTTATCAGTTTTATTTGAGAAGATCCAATAACTTCCAAAATGTGAGACTTTGTGGTAAAGTTGAGGATGATGTCAAGATCCCATCCAAATTAGTTGCTTCTTATACCTCTTTACTGGAATGATGGTAACTAACTCTTAGCAAAGGCCTGAACTGTAGGTCAGCAATTTGTTGAGTATCATATTATAGAAGCATCCAAAAATACCATTGCCTAAACAAAATAAAAATGCATTTATCTCCTTCATAAGAGAGATCTGGAGGGAGGCAGTCTAGGACTGCTGTGATAGCTCCTTTGTGTCATCAAGGACTTTGGTTCCCTTCAGGAAATATGTGGCTTTATATTACCTATGTAGGTAGATTTTGCACTACCTAAGATATAGGCCTATACGTGTGTTCTATTTAAGTGAACATCACACAAAAGGTAACTTCTGGAAGTTCCATAATAAAATGTTTCTTTGATCAAAATGTAGTCATGTGGCCAAACTGAGCTGCAAAGGAGATTAGACAGCATAGTCTTTTCACTAGGTAATATTGGGCTCATTAAGTATCCGAATTCTTATTTCTAAAGAAGAGTAGGAAGAACATTGAGAGGACCCAGCAGTCTCTCAAAAACTTGATGGTGAAAGGATTATTTTAAAATCTAAGTTGAATCATGTTTAGATTCTACTGTTTCTTCGTCACCTATAAAATAAAGACTAGTCTCATAATAACAACATATAAGTAAGGTGACCACATAATTTATCATCCAAACTAGAATATCTTTGAGAGTAAATGGGAACACTATTAATAATACACTATGACATCAGGAGTATACTGATTGTCTTTGGCAAACAAGGATGTATGAGCTAAGATCTACCTTTTAGATCACGTTACTCTCAACTTCTCCATTTGTACTTGATTTTGTGCTTATAAAAATAGTTTGAAATTTCCATCATGATTCTCTACATGCCATAACTTTGGAATTCCCATGCCAACTTTATACCTGGAAAATCCTTAATAATTCCTTTCACTCCTACCCTGGCTTAAAAACTGCCCTGGGAAATCTCTCCTAATCAGGTTCTCTCAATTCACAGAGAATGAATTGATCCCTATTATATATTCTTGTTCAGTACAAAATGTTTGCTTCCATGTTTACCACACCATCAGGATAGGCTAGTTATGCTATGACAAAAGCCAAACTCACAATATTTTTTTCTGCTCATGTTCTCACAACCAATTTCAATTATAAAGGAGACTTTTCTCATTGCAGCTTACTGTGGGCTGATGGAAGCTACAGCATGGCATACTAGAAACATTAAAAAATCAGAATATGGAAACTCACATAAAAGCTCTTAAACATTTCCATGTAGAAAAGACATACACATCTGTTTTGCTCAAAATTTACAGACCAAGGTTTGTCATACAGCCACACCTAACCTCAAAGTAGTCAAGATATAGTATTTTTCCATCTGCATAGCAATAGAGAGAAGAGCACCACCATCCTAGATTGACAAACATTTTCTGTAAAGGACAGAAATAAATATTTTGGCCTTGTAGGCCGTACAGTCTCTGCTGTAACTATTCAATTCTATCACTGTAGCATAAAAGCTCCTTTAGACAATATGTCAATAAATAAGCATGGCTGTATTCCAATAAAACTTTATTTGCAAAAGCACATGGTGTATGGGTTTTGGCCCAAAGCCCATAGTTTACTAACCCCTGTACTGGACTGAGAATTTCATTTCTATTATTTGTAAAGATACATCAGGTTTTTATAAACATTGTATTGATTTGAACACTTAAAGGCAGATAAATATATCTGAAGCAAATGAAATGCTTCATTTTCCCATCTGTGAAATAAAGTGAATTTTATTTCCATTTACCCATTGTCTTAGCCTGTTTGTGCAAATATAATAAATTACCATGGAGTAGATGGCTTATAAACAACAGAAACTTTTCACTATTCCAGAGTCTGGGATGTAGCAGATCAAAGTGCTAGCAGATTCTGTGTCCAGGGAGGGTCAGTTTTGTGGTTTCAGAAGGCAATCTTCTACCAGTGTCCTAGCATGGTAAAGGGATAAGAAATTTTCCTGGTGTACCTTTTATAAGGGCACTAATTTCCCTATTTCTCTTTTATAGGGAACTTATGAGGTCTCTTCCCTCAATCACCTCCAAAATACCTGACTTTCTACTAACATCACCCTTGGGATTAGGTCTCAACATAATAATTTTGGGAGAACACAAAAGTTCAGTTTATAGCACTCAAACCTACACACTTTTAAAAATAAAATATAATAAGCTAGGCACATGAGTGGAAGTAGGTACTTATACATAAAGTTTTTGGAGGTATCAAACATAGAAGAATATGGCCAAGAGATCGTTGAGTGTCTGAAGCAAGTGATGCACACATAATTGAGTGAATTCAAAAGAAGTCACTAAGTGTCTATGTCCAAAGGACTAGTCAAACTAGAAATAATCAGGGGGAATGTGAGCTCAAAAAGGGATTAGAGTCAGCATCCTATTTCTCAGCACAGGCACATAGACCAAAGTATTCTGGAACTTAGAGATGAATTATCATTGATCAAGGATGGAAGTTGGTTGAGTCCTGTAATGGTATTTAATATCCTTCCAGAAATAAGCAGACAAGGATTGGTGGATAAGCATTGAGACAGACAGACAGAGAGAGAGAGAGAGAGAGAGAGAGAGAGTGAGTGTGCAGGATATCCTGCAAATTCCCTCAGATGGTAGGAGCAGAAAAACAATTTTTTTAAAAGCAGGATTTATTGAGAGGACAGAAAATCTCTCAGAGTGGAGAAACAAATTTTATCTACCAGGAAATGTGCTGCCAAAACCAGAGTAATGGCCAGTCACTACCAATGGAGTGAAATCCTTCCTTCCAAAGCATCTTTTCATGCACCACATCTTTTCTCACCCGAAGCATCAGAGGTGTGGTTGCCATCTTCTGAAGTACAGTTTAAGTAAATGACAGTTGACTGCTTCTTTGAACACTGAGGTGAGGAAGCTAGTGCATCCAACAGTGTCCTCTTGTGTCACTAGGACCTCTGGGTAGGTGAACATACCCACTGTTTAACTGTCAATGACCATAAAGGAAGGCAAGGAGGCCCTTGGTAAGAAAATATTTTGCTAAGCAGAGCCATTATAATTAAAGTTCATTGAGGTGTGTATTGCTCTCAGGGAAAGGAGGCTAGTAATAACAATGGCAATAATATATAGAACAGGCTATAATATGTGAGTTAGTGGCTTCCACATGGTATTTAGCAGCTTCTAATCACAGAATCCAAAGGGCTGCTCAGGGCCAAATACTGAAAACATTTGGTCCAAGGGGTTTGGACAATATTCCAATGAATACATATGCTCTTCAGTAAACAGAGCAGCCACTGGTACCACAGGCCAGCTAGGGCTGGGGAAAGGGTGAGATGGGACTGTCTGCAAGAGGAAAGAATAAGGCCCAGCAGCAAGAGCTGAGAAAATATGGTGAAGGAAGCTAAGACCTTGAGAGAAAGCAGCACTGGACTCTGCTCCAAGTCTGAATTTATGAAAACATTGGGCCCAAACAAGATAATATGGCAGCATCCTTTCACATAAGAGTCCTTGCTGTCAGGCACTATTATTCTAATTGCTGACACTTGAATGAAATGTGGTAAAATTGGGTTTCTGAGCCTCTGCTTCAGGCAACAATTGCCATTTTTTTTAAATGATGATGGTGTGGAAGGAAACTCCCTTTTCCCTTTAATGTTTTGAAGTTACCACATTCTCTGTATCACTTGTACATGCCTTGGAAGGGTCATGGGACTCATTGGTGGATGTGAAGTGCTGGTGGCTGAGTCCATGAAGAAATATGGTGAGTTGATGGCAGAGGAAGTTAAATGTGGCAGAGGATGCGGGATTAGAGTTGGTCTCATGATACACTTTTCTAGGTCTCTCTCCTTTCTTACTGTTTTTATTTCCCTACAAAGAATGTTTCCTTCCATTTTCTTGGGCTTTCTTTCACTCTTTTGCATATAATGACTGGCATCATTTCCAGCTGTTGTATTTTTGCCCCCTTAGACTTATCAATGTGTCATCTATATTATTAAGTCAGAGAAAAATTAGTGTCATAAAAGAAATATATATTCCATGCAAAATGACTAATTTCTCTCTCAGTGTGGCACCATGGATATATATTTCCTTGCCTCAGTGGTACTTTTGGGTTTGTGTGCAAGTAGCGAAAGGGGAGAAGTTAGGAGAAATTTTTCAGCATCTTTGTATTCTCCAGTTTTACCTACAAAAATAGAGGCAAATTTGTCTTTTCCATTTCATTCTTTCTTTTTCTGGTGTGTCTGTGTGTGTGTGTGTGTGTGTGTGTGTGTGTGTGTGTGTGTGTGTGTGTGTAGGTACCAAAAATTGTCTTTAAAATAGAAAGAGTCCACGTGATATCCATTTTTTTAAAATCTCCCCCCAAGCCACAGGAAGGAGTTGGAAAAGTAGGGATAAGAGCAATATTCAGAATATGATTCCCTGTAGTCTAAAATACTTTCCTCCCCTACCAGTGAGCACCTCCCTCCTAATTAGTCTTAATAGAAGTAAATACATATAATTTGCAAAGCAATCTGGAATCTTTTCTCCAATAGTCCCTATACCAAATGAAAACTGTGAAATACAGTTTAAAACAATGTGAGGGCCAAAAATAAACCTTACATAATACATGCTTCTTATACCCAGTTGAGGATTCAGAGGCTCCTCCTACATCACATGATGTCATCATATGACATGAAAACAAATATGAAACTACATTTAAAAATATAATGTTTATCCTCAAACCTAGAGTCAAGCAGGTAATAATATGGGGTTGGTACTGATCCTGAATGATTGAAGTGCTTCCCTTCCTAATTCCATGTGTACTTTATATCAAGTATGGGAAAATTTAGAAAGTTCATAGTGTGAGCATTGTGATTAAAGTGGCTTTAGTTTTATTCCAATAAAAAGTCTGTGTTGACTAGTGTGGTGATCTTGAGAGAGCCATGTTCTTTCTGCCTAACTTCTCATCTATAGAATGGGTTAATAAATTATCTCCATAGCTCACAGATGTCCTGAAAACAAATTCATAAGAGAATCAGCCATCATGCATTTATTATTCAATATATAGATGTTTAAGACACTTACTTACCAAGTGGTTACATAAGCATCATTAGCTTCAACATTTCATTTAAAAACACTTTCACACCCTAATTCTCCAACAGCACACTTGATCACCTTTGTTCTCGTACCTATGAAAAGCAAGGATACCAGATTTTCTCCACCCTACAGACCCCTAAAGGAATTGGACACAGATATAGACTATCTTCCGCTTGGACAACAGTCTTGGATGTAGTAAATGTTGGACCGAGGGTAAAACCAGACTCTGTCATTTCTGTTGATGAGTTTTCTTCTTTATAACTGTTAAAGAAACAGATCCCAGGTTGTTCTGGGGACTGCTGTGAATTCCTTTAGCCTTTGGTGAGGTCAACCTGCAGAGTTGAATGGGACTGTGAAAATGTTATTGCAACTTCTTAATTCAAAACATCACTGGAAAGAGACTTCCTGGGAGGGAGCTGGAGGAAATGGGGCTGTTCAGCTGGGATGAATTACTGACTGTTGGGTTAGTTTTATCCCCTAGTGATTAGAGGCTTAGGGGCCCCAATGAGCTAAATGAATCCTGCATTGAATAAAGGAGACAACTGGGTGGAGAAGGAGGATATCATGTGGGATCAGCAAAGCCATTAATTAGTGGTGTGACCTCAGCTCTAAGACTCCTGTCCTCAAGCCTGCACATTGAAAATGATGGACTGGATCATAAAGAGTTCATTTCCTTTTGCCTTTATGGATAGATGACTCTAGAAACAGAACTTATATGCTCCTGCAATTCCCCCACATATTTCTTGAGGGCCAATGAAGCAGCTTGAAGGTCCTGATGGTTAATGATTTAGAGCAGACTCATTGAGGGTGTTTGGATAAAGATTGCATGCACAAGAGTATGAACTCTTGGAAGTATTTGGAAAAAAATTCATATCCTTCATGGACACTCATGTGCACTTTCTAAATAACCTAAATATGAGCAAAGAGAAGTAACAGAGAGGGGTAAGCTTTCACAGAATGTGCAAGACTTTCCTCCTTCTAACCCATTGTTTCTTATACCCCAATAGTACATGGACTGCAAATCTGGAATACACTAGAAAGGATTAAGATAACCCCAATCCCTGCAACATAAGCACAATTGAATCCTCACCTTGAAAGATATGCTGTGAGAAGTAAAAGAATTGTTTTGGGATTTCTGGGATACTGGTCATCTGTTGCTCTGTGTAACAATGAGATTCTCTCAAATGTGATGTTGTGTCTTATTTTTCACTCTTTCATGAAACAGTTTCACTGAGTCTCAGAATATTGCACAACACAAAAACATGCCATTACTTCTTTTCTTTCCATGTCATCTTTCCATGTTTTCTGATGTATTCTGTTATATTAGGCAGATAATTTTCCATAACATCAGTACAATTTAAAGATTTTGGTCCACATCAAGCTGCTGACATGCATTTTGTTGATTAGTGTTTCCTAACTTAGTAGCTTATTACTATTTCCTCTTAAGTTTTGGCCTAAGAACACAGGGGTGGCATCTCTCTTTCTGGGGTTGCACCATGCTTGAATGAAGCTAATATTATCATTTCATCAAATCAATCAGGTGAGAGGATGAAATGAACTTTGAGCACATTATTCAAAGAAAGGTTATACTTAATTTTTCAGGGCAGGAAAGTGGTTCTATATCACCAAGTATTGTTAGCAAGAGGAATTTCAGGTAACTAAAAAAAAAACCAGATTACTCTGTTCAGTTAAAAGTGATAGAAAATAAGAAATGCATAAACTCCTTTACTAAAACTTGTTTCAGACTAGAGTGAAAATGGAGACAATGAAATTAGTTTCAGCAAATTATTAGTGCAATATATCTTTTTCCTTTCAAGAAAAATAACGAGCTGGGCTCGGTGGCTCAGCCTGTAATTCCAGCACTTTTGGAGGCTGATGTGAGTGAATTGTCTGAGCCCGTGGGTTCGCGGCCTGCCTGGGCACCTTGGCGAGACCTCATCTCTACAATAAATCAAAATTAGCCAGGCATGGTAGCGTGTGCCTGTAGTTCCAGCTTCTTGAAAGGCTAAGGTGGAAGGATCACCAGAGTCCAGCAGCTCAAGGCTGCAGTGACCAGGAGCAGCCACTGCACTCCAATCTGGGTGACAGAGTGAGACTTCAACTCAAAAAATAAAAAAAAAGAAACTAAAGAATGGTTGTGTCACATTTCAATAATTAGTTTGAATGTGAAAGAACTAAATGCACCACTGAAAAGACATAGAATGGCAAAATGGATAAAATATCACCAGGCAACAAACTATTACCTTCAAGAGACTCACCTCACTAGAAAGGACACTCACAGACTCAAAGTAAGAGGATGGGAAACAAATTTTCAGGTGAATGGAACACAAAAGAAAGGAGGAGTCACGATCTTAATCACAGACAAAATACCTTTGAAGCTAACAAAAATTTAAAAAGATACAGAAGGCCACTACATAATGATAAAAGGTTCAATCCATCAACAAGAAATATCCATCCTAAACATATATGCACTGAACATAGGAGCAACAACTTTCATACAGCAGCTCATAGGTAAACTAAAAAACGATATTGACTCCAATACTGCCATAGCTGGGGACTTTAATACCCCACTCACAACCCCTAGACAGATCATCGGACAAAAAATCAGCAACCAGATTCGTAACTTCAATGTGACTCTTGATCAAATGGATTTAATTGATACCTACAGAACCCTCCATCCAAAGACCACAGAATACACATTCTACTCATCACCGCATGGAACGTACTCTAAGATCAACCACATACTTGGCCATAAATCAAGCATAAGCAAATTTAAAAGGACTGAAATTTTACCATGTACCTTCTTGGACCACAGTGGAATAAAAATAATCATTAACACCAACAAGGTCCCCCCAAAACCCACAAAGACATGGACACTAGACAGCATGATGCTAAACAACTCCTGGGTCAATGATGAACTCAAAATAGAGATTAAAAGACACCTGGAAACAAATGAAAATGAAGATACATCTTACCAGAGTCTCTGGGATGACATGAAAGCTATAGTAAGAGGGGAATTTATATCCCTACAAACGCACATGAAGAAAATGGAAGGATCACAAATTAACAGCCTAACAAGCCACCTAAGGAAGTTGGAAAAGCAAGACCACAAAAACCCTAATTTCAGCAGAAGAATCCAGATCACCAAAATAAAAGCCCAAATCCAGGACATAGAAGACAAAAAGATAATACAAAAAAGAATCAATTAAACAAAAAGCTGGTTCTTCAAAAGGATAAACAAGATCGATGGTCCCCTAGCTAGACTGACCAAGAAAAAGAGAGAAAAAACCCAAGTAAACACAATCAGAAACACAAAAGATGAAGTCACATCTGATCCTGAAGAAATACAAAAGATCATTAGAAACTACTATGTACACTTGTATGGAAACAAACTTGAAAACCTTTCAGAAATAGAGGACTTTCTGTCATCACACAACCTGCCTAGGTTGAAAAAAGAAGAAATTGAGACCCTAAATAGATCAATAACAATCAAGGAATTTGACTACGTAATAAGAAAACTACCTACAAAAAAAAGCCCTGGACCAGATGGCTTTCCAGCAGAATTCTACAAGACATTTAAGGAGGAGCTTATACCAATCCTACTGAAGGTATTCCAGGCGATTGAGAAAGATGGAACTCTCCCCAAATCATTTTACAAAGCTAACATCACATTGATACTCAAGCCAGGTAAAGACCCAACAAAGAAAGAGAACTACAGGCCAATATCTTGGATAAACATAGATGCTAAAATTCTCAAAAAGATCCTAGCGAACCAGATTCAAAAACACATCTCATAAATCATCCATCATGACCAAGTAGCCTTCATCCCTGGGATGCAAGCCTGGTTCAACATTCGTAAAACCATAAATGTAATTAAGTACATCAAGAGATGTCAAAACAAAAGCCACATGATTATATCATTAGATGCAGAAAAAGCTTTTGATAATATCCAGCACCCCTTCTTGACAAAAATCCTCGAACAGCTAGACATATGGGGAACATACCTCAAAATAGTAAAAGCCATCTACGAGAAACCCACAGCCAGCATACTCCTAAACAGACAAAAGCTGGAACCATTTCCCCTGAAAACTGGAACAAGACAAGGATGCCCACTCTCACCCCTCCTGTTCCATATAGTATTGGAAGTCCTGGCTAGAGCAATCAGAGAAGAGAAGACAATCAGGGGTATTCAAATAGGAAAAGAGGAAGTCAAGCTATCTCTCTTTGCAGATGACATGATCATGTACCTTGAAAACCCAAGAGAATCTGTCAAAAAGCTCCTTACACTGATAAAGGACTTTGACAAAGTTTCAGGATATAAAATAAATGTGCAAAAGACAATCACATTTCTTTACACCAATAATAAACAAACAGAAACCCAAATAAAAAGCACAATTCCATTCACAATAGCCACAAAAAAAATGAAATACCTTGGCATCTTCCTAACCCGAAACGTGAAAGACCTTTACAATGAAAACTACAAAACACTGCTCAAAGAAATCAAAGATGACACAGACAAGTGGAAAAATATCCCATGCTCATGGATTGGAAGAATCAACATTGTGAAGATGTCCATCTTACCTAAGGCAATCTACAGATTTAATATAATACCCATCAAATTACCAGCAACATTCTTCTCAGACCTAGAAAAAACAACACAGGAATTCATATGGAAATACACATGACCAAGAATAGCCAGAACAATCCTCAGCAAAAAGAAAGCAGGTGGTATCACATTACCAGACTTCAAACTTTACTATAAAGCTACAATAATCAAAACAGCTTGGTATTGGTACAGGAACAGGCATATAGACCAATGGAATAGAATTGAGATTCCAGAAGCAAAACCTCAATTTCTCAACCAACTCATCTTCAACAAAGCCTCCACCACCTATCACTGGGGAGAGGAGAACCTATTCAGTAAATGGTACTGGGAAAACTGGCTGACCACATGCAGAAGATTGAAACAGGACCCCTATCTATCACCACACAAAAATTAACTCTAAATGGATCAGAGACCCAAATGTAAAACCTCAAACCATAAGAACCTTAGAAAATGAAGGACATACCCTCATGGAAATTGGAACTGGCATTTAATTCCTGAACAAAACCTGAAGCCCACAGGCCATAAGAGATAAGATAGATAAATGGGATCTCATTAAACTGACAAGCTTCTGCAAAGCCAAAGACACCGTCAAGAGAGCAGGGAGACAGTCTACAGACTGGGAAAAAGTATTTGCCAACTCCAGTTCTGACAAAGGCTTAACATCTTGGATCTACAAGGAACTCAAACGTGCTGAAAAGAAAAAAACAAACAACCCCATTATAAAATGGGCAAAAGATATGAACAGACACTTCTCAAAGGAAGACATCTGAGCAACCAACAGACACATGACGAAATGTTCAACCTCACTAATCATCAGGGAGATGCAAATCAAAACCACACTGAGATACCACCTAACTCCAGTCAGAATGGCAATTATCAATAACAAAAAATAACAGATGCTGGAGAGGGTGTGGTGAAAATGGAACACTTCTACACTGTTGGTGGGAGTGCAAACTAGTGTAACCACTGTGGAAAACAGTACGGCGATTCCTAAAAGCTCTAAATATTGACCTCCCATATGAGCCCGCAATCCCCCTACTGGGAATATACCCTGAAGAACTCAAATCACTATAGAAAAGATACCTGCACACGTATGTTTATCGCAGCATTGTTCACAATAGCAAGAACCTAGAAGCAACCATGCTGTCCATCAAAAGAGGCTGGATTAACAAAATGTGGTACATATTCACGATGGAATACCATGCAGCCATAAAAAAGAAGAAAATCATGAATTTCGCAGCAACCTAGATGGAACTAGAGTCTATAATACTGAGTGACCTCTCACAGAAACAAAGATCTGGGCATCACATGTTATCAGTCATATAGTGAACCTTGAACATCCAACGTAATACTATAAGAAAAGGACTGACAGTGGTGGGAAACTATGGAAGGGGGAGGGGAAGGGAGATATGATTAACGGTAGTAAATATCTATCTGGGGACAGGGAGACATCTCTTATCAACAAGGGTGCCTGAACGAAACATATTTGTATACCTAACCCTTAACTGTACCCCACAATATCATAATAAAAAATATTGATTAAAAAAAAAAAGAAAAAGTTGAGGGAAAATGGAGGGACTGTCAATATCATGGTCATTTCATCTAGTAGATCGGGCAGGACAGGAGCCTTCCTGTGGACTGATTTTTCCTTCGAAAGGTGCTTTAGATGCAGCTGGAAACTTCTGAAACAGTATGATAAGCTGGAATGTGACCGGGAGATGCAATTGCTCTTGATTATTGCTCTGAATGGCTAACCTATCACCTCTCAGGCTTCAACTAGGTCATGTGAAGATGTTTCAGAAAAATTGGCTAAATCTTGTATAACACAGAGAGAAAAACTGCAAAATCACACTCAGGATGATGGCAATAAAAAGCACCTGCAGCTTTTTCATACAGTTTTGATACTTTTAATTTTTTATTGACTTCATATTCTGAGCTTAACTTTGGAAATAAAATGAATATTTTAATTAAAAAGTAAAAAATAAAAAAATTAAAATAAAATAAAATAAAAGGAGGGGTATTTTTTTAAAATATCATCTTAAATCTGTTTTCTATCAGTATTTTCAGCATTGTTATGATATTATTTGTAATACTAAGTATAACTCAGGCCTGGAAAAAGTGCAAGCCCATGATGCTAATGTACATCAGTAAACTGTAAAACAGTGGTTCTTTTAAATTCCTCTTGTGTATATATTGCAATTCGTAACAATGATGGCATGTAGGCAATCTTCCACTGAACTGATTTGACTAAAATCTCCAGTTTTCTAAGACAATTCCATGTATAAAAATGATTTATACATTTCTCAAAGGTGATACGTATCCGAAGACATGACACCAGAGGGAAAAATTGCTTGTTTTCTGATGGAAGCAGTGGTCTTTTCTTTTCCTTCCTCTTTCTTCTGTGCATGTATATATGTAGCTAGGCTTCAGTAAGCCTGTAAAATTTCTGCTGCAAATTGCCTCTTCTGAACTTAGAACACGTAATAAAGGACACTGTGGGAGAGATTAAAAAAAAAAAACTATAAAGACACCTGCACTTATGTGTTTATCATAGCACTACTCACAGTCGCAAAGATATGGAATCAATCTAGTATCCATCAGTGGATAAATGGATCAAGAGAATGCTGTGTCCATGTACTGAGGTACATACTACACAGCGAGACACTGTCTTTTGCCACAAGATGGATGGAACTGGAAGTCATTCTCTTAAGTGAAGTGACTCAGAAACAGAAAGTCAAATACTGCATGTTCCCACTTATAAATGGGAGCTAAATCATGTGCACACAAGAACATAGGGTGTTGAAATGATAGACACTGGAGACTTGGAAAGTGGGGAGGGCTGGGGAGTGAGGGATGAGAAATTACCCAATGGATACAATGTGCCCCTTTTTTTTTTTTTTGCGTCAAGTTCTCACTCTGTGACCTAGGCTGGAGTGCAGTGGCATAATCACAGTTCACTGCAGCCTCTACCTTCTGGGCTCAGGCTACCCTTCTGCCTCAGCTTCCTGAGTAGCTGGGACTACAGATATGTGCCACCACACCTGGCTAGTTTTTTCCTTTTTTGTAGAGACGAGGTGGCTGGTCCAGGTGGCTGGTCACGAACTCCTGGACTCAAGCCTCTCAAAGCACTGGGATTACAGGTGTGAGCCACCACGGTTAGCCCTGTATACTCTATTCAGGTGATGGCTACACTAAAAATCCAGACTTTACCACTACATAGTATATTCCTTGCATATTTTAATTTTATGTAAGTACATACAAAGTCACTCTTGGGGCCCCAGAAAGTCATTTTAAGGCTGTAGGTTTTCGTCTTCTAAAGCAGCTGAAACATGAAACCGTTGTCAGGTCAGCACAGACCATGGGTACCAACAAGCCGTGGAGAGAGAAACTGACAGTGTTTCTCACTTTTGAGCACCAAACCATAAGCCACAAGGGACAACGTGCTGACACCGCAAGATAAATTTGTGATCGAGTCTTCTTCTCACATAGGTCACTATCATGGGTTAAATTATCTCTCCTCTCCCCATCCCCTACCCCCCCAAAAGACATACTGAAGTCCTAACTTTCATGACCTCAGATGTGACCTAATAAAAAATAGGGTCTTTACAGGGGTAATCAAGTTAAAATGAGGTCGTGACTGGTGTCTGTACCAAAGGGGAAATTTGAACACAGAAACAAACGTGCACACAGAGGGAGAACACCATGTAAAGAAGAGGGCAGAAAGTGGGGAAAATCATCAATCCAGGAGCGGAGGAATGCCGGAGATTGCCAGCAACCTCCCCAGGACTGAGGAGTGAAGCAGATTCTCCCTCAAAGCCCTCAGAAGGAACCAACCCTCCCAATGCCTTAACCTCAGATTTCTAGCCTCCAGAATTGTGTGACAAGGCATTGGTGCCGTGTGAGCCACCTAGTTTGCAGTGGTACATTGTTACCTTCGGAAGTTAACACAGTCATTCTTGTAGATGTTCCTTGGTGGTTGGAAGATGGACTTACATACTGAGGTACATGCTACACCTGATCAGTACAGAGAGGCTGTCAAGGAGATGAAAAAATAGCAAAGGGAGTCAGTCACTGTGGGCTGAGAAGGGCTTCATAAGGTCCTGGGCTTGACCCGCCATCTTGAGAGATGGATGAGGCTGGCGGGGGACAGAGAGAAGATTGTGGGAGGAGGAGCCAGTGTGAGCAAAGAGGCAGAGGGCAAGGGTACACAGTGGACAGCGAGTAGACCAGCACGACCAAATGCAGGGCTCTGGTAGAGAAGCATCTGGAAGGCAGTGACTTACAGAAATGAAAACCTTATGGCACACACCTGTGGTTCCAGCTACTTGGAAGGCTGAGGCAGAAGGATCACCAGAGCCCAACAGGTTGAGGCTGCTGTAGCCGTGAGTGTGCCACTGCACTCCAACTTGGGCAACAGAGTAAGCCACCAGTTCAAAAGAAAAGAAAAGAAAGAAGGAAGGGAGGGAGGGAGGAAAGAAGGAAAGGAAGAAAGAAGGAAAGGAAGAAAAAGAAAGAAAGAAAGAAAGAAAGAAAGAAAGGAAGGAAGAAAGGAAGAAAGGAAGAAAGAAAGACATCCCTAACATATGGCATGATTCCAAATACCAGACATCAACACCGAGTACCTATAAAACCATTATTCATTAAATAATACTCTTGAATGCTTATTGTGCTTGTGATTTTATTCCAAGTGTGAGCATAATTCATGAAATCTCAAGACAAACAAAATGCTGAGGTTTCAGCCAGGCTTCAACTTTAATGAAAGCAGTAGCTGATCTGACTTTCCAAGGTACCGTCAACTTTCAGCTGAGTGATTCCTTTATCGATTCCCAACCCCAAACTACTTTGGCTACTTTGAATAAGGAAAGAAGATTTCATGAAGGGACCTCAGATACATATCAGAGAGTCACTTAACTTTATGAACACACAAGTACTAAACATACTGGGTTCCCACATCTCATACTACCAATTAGAGGTTTGTGAAAGGAAACCAATATTTTCACTAAGACCTTCTCAAAATCCTTCTTCTGGTAAAGAAAACCAGGGTGAAACCCAACCCTCTAAAAAGATTCTTTTTTCTTAATTCATTAATGTCAATTTTCAGGATGGAGGTTTGTTAACTGTCTTCTTTATGTACTTTTCAATCTTTCCATAATCACCATCTGTTTTATTCAATTCATGGCTGCCCGGTTATATTTCTAATTTAAGTGACATTTACTTTAACTTTAGTCAATATTTGACATTTCTAGTAAATATTATACTGCTTAAAGATTTATTAAGCAGTTAGAATGGAGTCTTACCTCATTTAGTATTTACCTTTGAACACACCAGGCACAGTGTAGCAGAATTCAGAACTCATTTTTAGTGTACTTGACTGGAAAGTCATTCTGCACACCTTGAAAGGTGTTAACCAAAGCAGCTCAACAATGAGGACACCTGTTTCTTAATGACCCCGACTCCAACCTTGCCAGAAGAAACTAGGTAATCTTTAAAATTGTTAATTAATTTTGAATTAATCTTAAAGTTTAAGCTAAGTATGTCAGTAGACTCACACCAATCTAAAACCTTGAAGAATTCTTCATAGTCCACATTTCCTTTTCATTGGGTGAATTTTTTTTTTTTTTTTGAGTTGGAGCTCCCAGCCACCTCAGCCTCGAGCTGCTGGGCTCAGGTGATCCTTCTGCCTCAGACTTCCAAGTAGCTGGAACTACAGGTCCATACTACCACACCCAGCTAATTTTTTTGATTTATTGTAGAGACGAGGTCTCACCATGTTGCCCTGGCTGGTCTCGAACCCACGGGCTCAGACAATCCTCTTGCCTCGGCCTCCCAAAATACTGGGATTATAGGCATGAGCCACCGCACCTGGCCTCATTGGGTGAAATGTTGAAAGTCCAGTATTCTTTCTCCCATGGCCACAGGGAGTCAGTTTCCATGTGGTCAAAGCAAGCCCATAGAAGATGGGAAAGGGGAGGTGAGATTTACTTCCTTGACCCTATAAGTGCTTCGAATTCCACTGAGGAGGAAGTAGACCTGTAACCAGTCTTCCATCCTGCAAATGTTTAAGAAGCTGCGACTTCATGTTAGGCACCACACCAGGTGCTGAGGCTATGATGTTGAATAAGATAGAACAGGTTCCTACTGCCTTGGGGAGAGACAGAAAACAGCCAAATGAACCAGAAAAAGAATCAGATGCTGATTATTCCAAGACATTTTAAATAGAATAATTTAATAGAGAGTGGACTAGTATGTCTGGATTTCAGGTCAGGGCAGACCTCTCTTCCCTGGAGATAGCTAAAGCTGAAAGATTGAAGGATCCAGCCACGGGAAAACCAAGGAGAAGAGCATTCTCAGCAGAGGATACAGTGCAAAGGCCCTGAGACTGGAAGAATTTGGCAGCTTCTGAGAATAAAATGTGTACAATGATCATGTACTATTTTATAATAAAAAAAATAATATTGGAGGGGAGTTTATCTCCTTTAACACCGTGGGCAGCCATCGGAATGAAATTCTGAATGTAGAAAAAAGCTTTTAGGCACACTGATATTCATAGCAGCATCTTTAATACTGAAAATATGGTCGGGTGCAGTGACTCCCGCCTGTAATCCCAGCACCTTGAGAGACTGAAGCAGGAGGATTGCTTGAACCCAAGAGCTTGAGAACAGCCTAGGCAACACAGCAAGACCTTGTCTCTACCAAAAATTAAAAAATTAGCCGAGCATGGTAGTGCATGCCTATAATCCCATCTACTCAGGAAGCGGAGGCAGAAGGATCACCTGAGCCCAGGAGGTCAAGGCTACAGTGAGGCATAATTGTGCCACTGCACTCCAGCCTGGGCAACAGAATGAGACTCCAATTCAAAAAAGAAAAAAAAAAATATGGGTAGTTCCATTAAATAAATATGATGGGAAAACCAGGTCAGGTCAAGTTTCTGCCACTTCAAGGAATTAGTGAAGATGAAGATCCTCTTTTCTTTATTTTGGTCTCTCTGATTCTCTGGCACTTTCTTTCCCATCACATACACACACATACATGGGTAAATACTGTAAAGGCAGCATGAGCCACCACGTCAAAGCTCACCGTCATTCTGTTCCAAAGCTTCTCAAGTCTGATAGCTCTAGCCACAACTCCTGAACTTCAGAAGGCTTATTGGAAGAGCTGTTCAATGAGACAGGCTACAAAACCCTCTGGACTTTCTGATCCCAGCCTTTAAACTTCACTGAAAACTCCTTTTCTTCTTCCCCTGTCCCCTGAGATGGCAGCCTGTGACACCATTAGTAGTTCCATGATGGCGTACACTGGACTGCTATTCAATGGACCCTAACTTAAATTCATCTGCTGGCCTCCTGGGTGTCAGGAAACACCACATCAGAAACCTGCCCTTATGGTTAATCAGAAAGATTCATATTTTTGTTGGCCACACTTTCCTTCACTCCGTCTTCCAAAACTCTTTTCAGATTGCTTTGTTGTCCTTTAACTTTTTGGCAGTATTAAGTTTACAGGAATATTGAGTGGAAATTGTGAGTTCTCCTTCCCCTACATTTTCAGTCTCTGTATTATGAACATCTTGCCTCATTGGGGCACATTTGTCATCATTGATGAGGTAATACTGAGAGATTATTATTAAGTAAAGTCCATAGGTCACATTAGAGTCCCTCTTGGTGTTATACCTTCTGTGTGTTTGGACAAATGTATAATGACATGTATTCACCATTACAGTATCATACAAAACAGTTTCACTGCCCTTAAACCCCCTGTGTTCAAATGATTCATCCTACCCTCTCCCATTCTCTCCCGCCCCCCCACAAGCTCCTGGAAACTACTGATCTTTTTATTATTTCCATAATTTGGCCTTTTCCACAATGTACATAGTTGGAATCATGTAGTGCATCACCTTTTCAGACTGGCTTCCTTCACCTAGCAATATGCATTTAAGGTTCTTCATGGTTTGATAGCTCATTGCTTTTTAGCACTAATATTCTGCTGTATGGATATACCACAGTTTGTTTACCCATCAGTTTATTGAAAAACATCATGGTTGCTTCCAAGTTTTGGCAATTATGAATAAAGCATATGCAGGTTTTGGTGTGTACATAAGTTTTTCACTCATTTGGGTAAATACTAAGGCATACAATTACCGGATCTTATGGTGAAAGAACGTTTACTTTTCAAGAAACTGCTAAACTGTCTTCCAAAGTGGCTGTACCATTTTGTGTTCCTACCAGTAATGAACAAGAGTTCCTGTTGCTTCACATCCTTGCCAGCATTTGGGGTGTTCAGTGTTTGGATTTTAGCCCTTCTAATGGGTGTGTAGTAGTAGCTCATTGCTTGCATTTCCCTGCTGACATATGATAGAGACCATCTTTTCATATGCTTATTTGCCATCCTTATCCAGGTGTGCCTCAGAGATATTGTGGGTTTACAGACCACCACAATAAAGTGAATATCTCAATAAAGCAAGTCACATAAACTTTTTGATTTCCCAGTACACATAAAAGTTGTTTACCCTGTACTATAGTCTATTAACTACAATAACATGCATTTTAAAAGATGTACGTATCTTCAATTTAAAATGCTTTGTTGCTTAAAATGCTGATTATCACCTGAGTCTTCCACAAGTCACAATTTTGTTGCCGGTGGGAAGTCGTGCCTCAGTGTTGATGGCAGCTGACTGATCAGGGTGGTGTTTGGGGTAACTGTGACAATGTCTTGTCTTTTTTTTTTTTTTTTTTTTTTAGTTGGAGTCTCACTCTATTACCCACACTGGAGTGCAGTGACACATTCACAACCACCGCAACCTCAACCTGCTGGGCTCAGGCGATCCTTCCACCTCAGCCTTCCAAATAGTTGCACCCAGCTAATTTTTTGGTTTATTGTAGAGATAAGGTCTCACCAAGTTGCCCAGGCTGGTCTCGAACCCCTGGACTCAGGCAATTCTCTTACCTCGGCCTCCCAAAGTACTGGCGTTACAAGCATGAGCCACTGCACCCGGCTACAATTTCTTAAAACAAGATAACAATGAAGTTTGCTGCATTAATCAACACTTCCTTTCACAGAAGATTTCTCTGTAGCACGCAGTATCATTTGATAGCATTTTGCCCGCAGTAGAACCTATTTCACAATTGGAGTCAATCCTCTCACAACTGCATCAACTGAGTTTATGGAATATTCTACATCATTTATTGTCGTTTCAAAAATGTTCACAGTATCTTCACCAGGAGTAGATGCCCTCTCAAGAAACCACTTGCTTTGCTCATCCATGAGAAGCCAATTCCTTATCTGCTCAACTTTTACCATAAGATTGCAGCAATTCATTCTTCAGGCTCTGCTTCTCACTCCAGTTCTCTTGTTATTTCCACCATATTCACAGTGACTTTCTTCACTGAAGCTTGAGTCCTTCAGACTTATCCATGAGAGTTGAAAATCAACTTCTTCCAAACTTCTGGTTTTCCTTTCCTTTTTTTTTTTTTTTTTTGCTGTTGTTTGTTTGTTTTTAAAGGCAGGGTCTTGCTATGTTGCTCAGGCTGGTCTCAAACCCCTGGCCTCAAGCAATTTTTCTGCCTTGGCCTCCCAGAGTGCTGGGATTATAGGCATGAGCCATAGTGCCTGGCGCTAACGTTCTTAATGTCATCTAAAATGATGAATCCTTTCCATACAAGGTTTTCCATTTATTTTGCCCAGATCCATCAGAGGAATCATTGCCTATGGCAGTTATAGCTTTTAAAAATGTATTTCTTAAGTAATAAGACTTGAAAGTCAAAATTATTCACAGATACATGTCTGCAGAATGGGTGCTGTGTTAGCAGGCATGAAAACAACATTCATCTCCTTGTACAGCTCTTGTGTGACTAGCTACATAGTTAACAAACAGGAACATTTTGAAAGAAATCTTTTTGCCTGAGCGGTAGGTCTCAACAATGGGCTTAAAGTATTCAGTAAACCATGATGTAAACAGACATGCTACCAACCAGACTTTGTTGATCCATTTCTAGAGCCCAGACAGAGTAAAGGGCCCTAGGATTTTTGGCATGGTAAGTGAGCACTGGCTTCAACTTAAAGTGACCAGCCACATTAGACCCCAACTAGAGAGTCAGTCTGTCCTTTGAAGTCAGGCATTGACTTCTTTTCTCTAGCCATGAAAGTCCTAGATGGCATCTTCTTCCAACAGAAAGCTGTTCATTTACATCAAGAGTCTGTTGTTTAGTCAGTGATCTTAGCTGGATCTTCGGGAGAACTTACTGCAGTTTCTCCATCAGCACTGGCTGCTTCACCTTGCACTTTTATGTCATGGAGATGGCTTCTTTCCTTAAACCTCATGAACCTACCTCTCCTAACTTCCAACTTTTCTTCTGCACCTTCCTCTTCTCTCATTATCTTCATGGAATCAAAGAGTTGGGGCTTTTCTCAGGATTGGACTTCATCTTAAGGGAGGGGTGTGGCTGGTTTGATCTTCTATCCAGACCACTCAAACTTTCTCCATGTCAGTAAGAAGGCTTTTTAGGTTTCCTATTATTTGTGGGTTTGCTGGAGAAGCGCTGTTTATTTCTTTCAATAATTTTTCCTGTGCTTTCACAACTTGGTTAGCTGTTTAGTACAAGGGGCCTAGCTTTTGACCTCTCTCCACTTTTGACATGCCTTCCTCACTAAGATTAATCATTTCTAGCTTTTGATTTGAAGTGCAGGATGTGCGACTCTTCCTTTCACTTGAACACTTAGAGACCACTGTGGGATTAAATGGCCTAATCTCAACATTGTTGTGTCTCATGGAAGAGGGAGGCCTGGGGAATGGGAGAGAACTGGGGCAAGAGTTGGTTGATGGAACAGTCAAAACACACACAGCACACAACATGTGTCAATTAAGTTTGCCCTCTTGGATGAGTGCTGTTTGTAGTGCCCCAAAACAATGACAATAGTAACATCATAGATCACTGATCACAGACTGCCATAACAAAAATAGTAATAATAATAATAGAGTTTGGAAATATTGTAAATGCTAGGTTAAAAATCCTAGTAGGGGCTTCCAAAATGTTAGGTCAGACCCAGTGCGGGGGTGGTCTGCGATCTGGTGCCACACAAACGATGCAAAGAATTGCACAGAAATTAGATGGGAAAATATAGTTTATTTAGGAAGTAAATGGAGAGAGAGAGAGGAGATTCATCTCACCAAGCTTTGATCTCCAAGGGGGCCAAAGCTAGGCAAACACGGTGGTCATAGCTCAAAGAACACATGGCCAGGTCAGTGCTTAACAAAACAATGGCAAGTGACTGCTTAAAGTTGAATGCTTTTAAACCTTCCCTTTGATGGGGACAAGTTAAGGTGACTGAGTGGTGGTCTGTTCCACATCATCACAAAAGGGACAGATAAGCACAGGTGCTGATGGCAGGTGATGGATGGCAGGCAGATGGGTGGGCTAGTCACATAACTTTTGCCATGCTGATGGGGTCTGTGTCTAGAAGGGCTGATTAGGTTAACTTGTTTACAGAATAAGCTGGGGAGGGAGTTGTAAAACAATTACTAATAGTTACCTCTGAGAAACCAGTTCTGTCCTTGATTAGAGGGCAAGTTAAAGAGAACTGCTAGAAAAAGGTAGGCAGCCTTCTCACATCTGTCCCAGCACTATGGATTGCCTGAGTCCAGGGGTTCGAGACCAGTCTGGACAACATGGTGAGACCTCATCTCTACAATAAATTTAAAAATTAACTGGGTGTGGTGGTGCATGTCTGTAGTTCCAGCTACCTGGAAGGCTGAGGCAAAGAATTGCCTGGGCCTAGCAGGTCAAAGCTGCAGTGGCTGTGAGCATGCCACTGCACTTCAGCCTGGGCAGCAGAATGAGACTGACAAGGAAAAAAAAGCAAAAGCTAAGCAAAATGTTAAATTGGCTGCTCATTGACTCCATCTTATTATCAAAATTATCAAAATGTGACACAGACATACAACGTAAGCACATGCCGTTGGAAAATTCAAGCCAATATGCTTGCTCAATGCAGAGTTTCCACAAACCTTCAATTTGTAAAAAACACAATATCTGTGACACACAATAAGATGAGGCATGCCTGTATCTTCTTTGGTGAGGTGTCTTTTCAGGTCTTTTTGCCCATTTTTTTCATTGGGTTGTTTGCTTATTGTTAAATGTTAAGAATTCTTTGCATATTTTGAATACTGGTTATCAGATAGGTTTTGCAAATATTTTCTTCCATTTTGGTGGCCTGTTTTTTTATTTGTTAAGTAAAATTATAGGAGACTAATGTTTTGGACTAAGCTACCATACTAGGCCCCAACAGGCCAGACTAAAAATCAAAATGTTGTCACTCACACTAAAGTTCCATGTCACCATATGGAAATTAAGTTGTTATCTGACCTTCAAGAAATCAGGAGAGAGCGATAATAGACATTTCCCAAACAGGCTGGTTTCTTCACTTGGCATGATAATGAAGTTCCCTTTGCTTTCATCTTTACACAAAA
Organism: Carlito syrichta; assembly: GCF_000164805.1. Lineage (NCBI taxonomy): Eukaryota > Metazoa > Chordata > Mammalia > Primates > Tarsiidae > Carlito > Carlito syrichta. The sequence continues at coordinate 170,309 of NW_007232098.1, read as the reverse complement.
AGGATAGCCAGAAGTAACCAGGCTCATAAGTTTACTAATCAGTTATCTTTAGATAGAAGCTTCCTTGTCCCCGCCTTACAAGGAAAGTAACTTTGAAATCATTAATCTGCTTTTTGTTTGTTTCTGCTTTCTTCAGTTCGTTCTGTCTATAAAACCAACCCCCTCTGGTCAGCTCATTGGAACACTTATTCTGTTTTATAAAACAAAGTGTTGCCCAATTCTAGAATTGCAATCATACCAACTGAGATCTTTAAACTAAATTTGTTGGAATTTTGTCGTTGGATAGATTCTCCTAAAAATCTACCTATTGTTCTAAGTCAAATATATTCTCTCTCCCTTTCCTCTCTGTTTCCTTTCAAAGATCTCTATTTCTGAAAACTTGAAAAAAAAGAAAGCCTCTATATCAAAACTCTCAAGGACCGTAGGAAGAAAGCCAAACAAACCAAAGAGTCCTGAAACGACCTGACAATTCCAGTTCTAAGGAGAATCGATTATGGCACTGACTCCAGGAAATAAAAGTTTCTCCAGTCTCTGCAAAATCTAGACTGGAACACACAGGGGCAAGGGAAAACTTTCCTTTTGCCCTCATAGAAGGCTCACTGAAATCACTGTCAAAATGCAGATTAATTGGAGAAAGACATACACATTTATTTGATCTTAGTTTTATGTGAGATAGGAGCCTTCAGAATGAAGATCCAAAGACATGGGCGCAATTGTCCATTTTTATGCTTAGTGTGGACTGCTGTGTGGAAATATGACTGAACACAAGGGTACCATCTAATGCTAATTGTTAGGGTAAAGATCTATATCCCAGTGGGCCTCCAAAATTTTAGGTCAGATCCACCGGGGGGGGGGGGGGTTGGGATCCAGTGCTGCGTGAAAGATGCAAAGAATTGCACAGAAGTTAGATTGAAAAATATAGTGTATACAGAAAGTAAATTTGAGAGAGAGAGAGGAGATTCACCTCTCTAAGGTAGGAGGGGGACCAAATCTTATGAAACATGGCAGCTAGGTGGGGTGCGGTATCCCAGCACTTTGGGAGGCTGTGGTGAGAGGATTGCCTGAGCCCACAGGTTCGAGACCAGCCCGGGCAACTTGGGGAGACCTCATCTCTACAATAAATCAAAAAATTAGCTGGGCATGGTGGCACAAGCCAGTTCCAGCTACTTGGAAGACTGAGGCGGAAGGACTGCCTGAGCCCAGCAGGTTGAGGCTGTGGTGGCCAGGAGCATGCCACTGCACTCCAGCCTGGGTGGCAGAGTGAGACTCTGATTCAAAAAAAGAAAGAAAGAAAGAAAGAAACATGGCAGCAGTCATAGCTCAGAGAACATATGGGCACACCAGAGTCTAGTAAAACAATAGTGACTGTCTGCTCAAGTTGAATCCTTTTAAAACTTTCCCTTTGATAGGGGAAGGTCTTTAGGGTGTTTGGGTGGTGGTCTGTTCTACATCATCACAGAGAGTAGGTAAATGCAAGTACTGATGTCAGATGATGGACAGCAGGTAGATGGATGTGTTAGTCACATGATTGCTGCCATGATGATGGGGTATGTCTGTGACATGAAGGTCATGAAGGGTTGATTAGGTTAACTTGGGTCTTAGGAGTGGAGGCAAATACTTGAAATAGAAAAGCTGATTAATACAAAACAAGCTGGCAAAGGGTTGTAAAGCAATTATCAATAGCTACCTCTGAGAAACTGGTTCTGTCCTTGGCTAGTGGATTAGGGGACAAATTAAAGTGAACTGCTAGAAAAATATGACAACTAGACAGTGCAATGTTAAAATGGTTGCTCAATGGGTATATTAAATTCATGTTATGTCCTTTCATTAATAGACCGGGTGGAGCAATCCAGCAAAGTCTGTCTGTCCTGTCTGTCTAGATTCTTCCTGGCCTCTCTCAGCGGTCCTTCCTTCTGAGTGTGGGACTGGACTCTCTGGAATGGGGTCTCATGACCTACTGTCAAATAAGGCAGGTCAGATCATTTCTTTATGGCCAGTTTTTACACAGAAAGATAGAGGGAAAGTTAAAGTAATATTTTTAGATTTTATGGTTGGCTTCATGGGGAAAGGTTCTAGTCTCTATGACCCTTGGGGAAGGGGGATTTTAGTTCCTATGGTCTGTCTTGGGGGAGACTGAGTGTCCAGAGATAGAAAAGTAGGAGAAGGGCAGAGAAAAACTTCTGAGGCTGCTTCTGAGGCCTTCGTTTTGGAATATCATTTTCTGAGCCCCAGCAAGAATTATGTAAGAATCTGGAAGCTGTAAATAGGCCTTAAACTCTCAGAGAGAAAGTTCTAAGTACGATGGTGGGTGCAGTAGTGCACAGTGGCTCATCTCCCTGGTTCCAGGGCCCAAGAAAGCTGAGACTGAGAAGCTAATGGACCAGCTGGTTCTCATCAGCCCATGAACCAGGCATGCAAAAAGGATTAATGAATCAAATCTAATAGAGTTAAGAAGGGATACAGCTACATCTTATAAATTAGTTCATTATTTTCCACGTTGGCTCATCTCTGGACTATATTAAAGAAACGGGTTGTGTTATCTGACACATCCCAGACTACCAGAAAAGACGTCGTGTGTGGCATCAACCACAACTACACATGTACATACTCACAGAAAGCTCAGGAAGACCAAGACAGTGATCTAAGTCACGGAGGACGAAGATGTGGCGATTCCAAAAGAGAAGTCTGAAATCTTGTTCTAAACTTGACAGTCTCGCACTTGCCCTGGTTACCTTGTGGAAACAGGATGAACTCGTTGAGTAGGTTTTACCCATTTATTGATTCTCACTTTTGCCAAGTATAGGTCCCAGGAATTGTGTTTTATCATTGATTTACTCTGTTGCCTTTTTGAGGCTTTCTTTATTAGGCACAGTAAAAATACAAGGAAATAAACCCTGTTGCATTTTAACGAGTGGCCCCTATAAAATCAATGATAATGGAGTTAGTCTGTTGGGTAAAGCCAAGAGAATAAAAATAAAATTAAACTATAAAATCAATGTAGGAGAGTTTTAAAAATGATTATCATCATCTTATGATGACTACATTGACACTTGGTTATTTCTATATGAAATAATACATTCTTTCCAGGTTTCTCTCTCTCTCTCTCTCTCTCTCTCTCTCTCTCTCTCTCTCTCTCTCTCTACCTCAGCTGTTGGTGACCTCAAACATGGGCTTGCGGCTGACTTCAATGATCCTAGATGGAAGGTCCCAGCTACCCTGGGATATATTCAATAACTACCCCAAACCCAAGAATGACCCAGCGCAGCTCTGGAACTATCAAAGAGTACTGAAGAAGATCCTTCATTGATAGACATTATTAATTCTTCACTGTTTTTCAGAATTTTCATCAGCCCCTACCTCTTTTATTATAAACTAAATAAACATATTTTGGTGACAGGGTGGTTAGTATGGTAGTAGCTAAGGGAGGAGTGATATTTCAAACACCCATGGAGTTTTCTTTGCCTGTTACTAGATACTTCTTTCAGGTAGCTTACAAATCTGTAAAAATAGAATTCTTTGCCATTTGGTCAGTAATATCTAAACATTTTTTAAAGATAAACTTTTAGACACTGTCAGAATTGGAAAAATACTAATTTTTTTCTGGGCCTTGAAACTTTGATTTAAAAAAAAAAAAAGATTTAACCTTTAAATTACTTTTCAAGACAATACAGAAGTACATCTGGAAACAAGAAAGAGCTCAATTAGCTAAAGCAATCCTCAACAAAAAGAACAAAGCTGGAGGCATCGCATTCCCAGACTTCAAACTTTACTACAGGCTGCAACAACCAAGACAGCATGGTATTTGGTACAAAAATAGTCACGTAGATAGGCCAATGGAACAGGACAGATAATCCGGAAATAAAACCACAGATCTTCAATGGACTCATCTTTGACAAAGCCAACAAAAACAAACATTGGGGGAAGAAAACTATATTTAGCAAATGGTGCTGGGAAAACTGGCTAATCACATACAGAAGAATAAAACTGGACCTTTATCCATCGCCATATACAAAAATTAACTCAAAATGAATCAAGAACTTAAATGTGAAACCTCAAACTATAAGAATCTTGGAAGTAAATTAGAGAACATACTCCTGGACATTGGCCTAGGCAATGAATTCATAGCCAAGCCCTCAAAAGCAAATGCAGCAAAATCTAAAATTGACAAGCTAAAAAGTTTTTGCACACCAAAAGAAACCACCAAGAGAATAAAGAGGCAACCTACAGAATGGGAAGAAGTATTTGCAAGTTGTGTATCCAACAAAGATCTAACATCCAGTATCTATAAGGAACTCAACAAATTGACAGGAAAAAAAAAAAGAATAACCCCATTAAAAAGTGAGCAAAGGACATAAACAAATACTTCACAAAGGAATTCATGCAAGCAGCCAACAAACATATGGGAAAAAAATGCTCCATTTCCCTAATCATCAGAGAAATCAAATCAAAACTTCAGTGGGATACCACTTCACACCAGTCAGGATGGCTATCATTAAAAAGTCAAAAAACAATGAATGGGCATTAGCGAGGCTAGAGTGAAAAGGGTGACCTTCTACACTGTTGGTGGTAATGTAAGCTAATTCAACCTTTTTGGAAAGCAGTGTGGCAATTTCTCAAAGAACTAAAAATTGAGCAACCATTCAACCCAGCAATCCTACTCCTGGGAATATACCCAAAGGAACATAAATGGCTCTACCAAACAACACTTACATGTGTATGTTTATTGCAGTATTATTCACAGTAGCAAAAACATGGAGCCAGCCCAGATGCTCTCGAAAGTGGGCTGAATAAAGAAAATGTGGTACATAAACATGATAGAATACTATGCAGCCATAAAGAAGAACAAAATTATGTCCTTTGCAGCAACAGGGATGCAGCTGGAGACCATCATTCTACATGAGCCATCACAGAAACAAAAAACTAAATATCGCATGTTGTCACTCAGCAGTGGGCACTAAACTTTGGATATGTGGGCACAAAGGTGGGAAAAACAGACACTGGACACTGTGAAAGGAGGGAAAGAGGGAGGGGCATAAGGGGCACACCACTACCCACTGGGCACCATGTCCATTCCCGGGGGTTAGAGGGCTTGCTAGAAGCCCAGAAGTCACCTTCACACAATCTACTTATGCAGCAAACCCTCACATGTACCACACAACTCTAAAATAAATAATAATAATAATAAACACATTTCTTTTCAAATCAGTCAGACTTTGATTTGTTGTTTCCCTCATTCTCTTAAACTGTTCACAATTCTCCCAGCATGTACTGACAACTTCCTGTCATGGGAGTCACAAGCCACACAGCACGCCAGGTGTCTGAGCCATCTAGGGTGGGGTGCAAAGCTGGACTCTCTCTTATTGCTGAGAACGCAAATGTAAAACTCCAGCTCATATTTGCACAGGAGTGAGTTACTCAAAGAAACAGGGGATGAAGACCTTTCAGAAGTAATCCACTAGCCTGACAAGCAGGTTAGTTCAAGTGCTGCTCCAAGACTTCTTCTGCCTAAGGGATTTGTTTCTGGTAATCAGGACAATTCATCTAATTGGATGGAGGATGCAATCTCCTACCATCACAAATGGCCAATCCCAGACCTCTCACCCTCAAGGAACAACCCTTAAATTTGTTGTTCATTATAGAATATATTTGTGAGATTCTCACCAGTATTGTTGAAGAAAGGCTTGATTCTATCCAAAGCTGTGGGCGGCATAATCAGAATCAGTCTATGATAAAGAATCTCATTCTCATTTTTACCAATTTGCTCACTGAAATTCTGATTGTTAGTAATTATGTAGCGGAGGAGGTATTTATTACAGCTGACATTCTAATCAAGCAGCAGCAGGGGGCCAATCGTCCCTCATTATTGGATAACGAATTATAGGTTGAAGCAAAATGATAACTCTATCACCCACTACTCTCACAGAGCTGGAATATACTAAAACTAAAGATTAGGACCTGGCGATGCAATTAATCCTGATATAATGCCCAACACAGAGTGTGGACTTGGTGGCTAAATGCTGTATCTCTCCACGCTTAGCCCTAAACAGAGAAGCAGAAAGCTAGAGAAAGACTGAGCGCTGGAGGCACCAGACACTTGTACCTAGATTTATCTCTCAGCCAGTTTTCCCCAGATCTTTTAGAATGCACCTGAATGATGCAAAAATGTCAAGGACTAACACTTAAGTGGATAAAAAGTGTTCTTTTCATGCTGAGGAGGTTAACGAATGCAAATTCCACCCTAAATGCCTGGACTAGCTAGCAAAGGCACTATTTTGGACATTCATTCAAAGGGAACGTTTTAGTGCTTGTAGAGCAGAGGTAATGTTTCAAAACAACCACCACTCCTATTCCCCCCAACAACAAACCCGGCAAAATGTAATTAATGTAGACTCTTTGAATATGCATTTATGTTTTCACAAGAATTCGTGAGCTGTTCAAGGATAGCTCTAAAATTATCTCAAAGGCCTTTTTTTTTTTTTTTTTTGCTGTCCCCATCAAAGCAACTGAAATTATGTATTTAATTTTTAAAAAGCATTTTAAAATGTCCAGGTTCTTAAGTCCCAAAGGAAAACACAGCCATGCTAAACCCTTCCCAAACAGTAACAGAAATGATCTTATTCCACACCATTGTCCAAACAGAGTCACTCTTCAAACAGACCAGGCAGTGAAAGATCGGATGGAGGTGCTGGTTTCTGTTTTATCTCCACCTAAAGGCTTTTCTCCTAAACTGAAACTGAAGCTTATGTTCTTTACAGAGCTCACTTGTCTCAAAAAGAAGAAAAACATTCCCAAGAAATTACTTTAAAAACTAAAAATTATGGTTTCAATGATGCTAACACTGTTGGCCATAATCTGAAATACAGAATCAGCAACACAAAAAGAACCTTAAAATACTCATACTGATTTCCCCCTTAATTTTGGTTTCCCTGCTGCACAAAAACTCTCTGTTCTCAGCAATTGTTTTAGGGGAAAACAGATCTCCGTGACGCTTAACCCATTAGGTACTAGCTAGTAATTTGTGTGTTGATTCAACTCAACAAATTATCTGTTAAGTGGTTGGGATATATCAGTGAAAAAACATAATGCCCTTGTAAAGTTTTGCATTTTGATGGGGGCAAATAATAAACATTATAAAAAGTGGGCCAGACGCATGGCTTACACCTATAATGCCACACTTTGGGAGGTTGAGGCAGGAGGATTGCTTGAGACCAGGAATTTGAGACCCACCTGGGCAACATAACGAGATCTTGTCTCCACAAAAAATGCAAAACTCAGCCAGATATGTGATGGTACACACCTGTAGTCCCAGCTACTGGGGAGATAGAAGGATTCCCTGAGATAGAAGGAGCCCCTGAGCCCGGGAGGTTGAGGCTGCAGTGAGCTGTGATCGTGCCACTGCACTCCAGCCTGGGCAACAGAGTGAGATCCCAACCCCAAAAAAAAATTATAAAAAGTGAACTATCTAGTATGCTTTAATTGTCAAGGCTCAGAAAACAATACCCCAGAGTATGGTGTTTTGGCCAGCTGAATATTTTGAACTAAAGGAGATTGCAGTGACTCAAAAGCAGCATCAGCAGCAAGGTCTCTCTGACCTTCGGCCCTTCTGTCTCCCACTCATCCTCCTCCTTCTGAAGCGAGTCATTGAAACCGGAATTTCTCTTTCCCAAGGTGGGTCACAGAAACCCGATAGCACTCCTCATTCTCTCTCTTCCCCCTAAAGCCCTCAGTCCAGAGGGGTCCTGCCCCATACCTGGGAGGAAGACATGCCACACAGAGAGACCAAGAAGAGTCTGAACAGACAGGCCTCGCTGGGTTTCCCCCTTCAGTCTCTTCCATTAGGTCATACACACTTGTCCAATCACATTTCTACAGAGCTGTCCATTCCTCATCAAACCTAAGCCATGTGTGGTGGCTGGCTTAGTATGGCCGGAATCGTAGGTCTACCTTCTTTGGTAAGAAGGATTTACCAAAACAGCCATGAATTAAGAAAGGGAGATTTACTAAAGTAAAGATAAACTGTGAAGGGCATATGGGCAGAGGTAGCAGTGTGTCTGCTGACTAGAAGGAGCTGCTAGATAGAGGCATTTATGAAACCATATCAGGTCCAGTGTGGACCAGAGGGTTGTCTTTGGAAGAGGTCTTCAAAAGGAAATTTCCAGAGGTTTGTGAAGGGGCGGATTGATTGTGGTGTCTTGTTTCTTTGATAGGGTTAATTAACAGAAATATTTAACTAGCAACAAATGGTGAACTGCTTTTGTTTACCACAAATGTTTTACAGCTGTCTAACCAGCTTGTCCAGCTCTTTGCTGTTATCGGTAAGTTTCTTTGTAACATTTGTAAAGTCTCATCATGAGATTTCCTTCCTTAATACAGTTTATCCAGTTGTTGCTGGCCTGATCAGGCCTCATATTCCTCCACACCTAAGTATAAAAACAGACAGTTTCCCCAGTCTTTGGATCTTCATTTCTGAAGTTTCCTGTGCCGTGTAAAACTTTGATTAAATAAACGTGTTATGCTTTTCTCTGGTTAACCTGTCTTTTGTCATAGGAGTGTCCGCTATGACCCTTGTGATGGGAGAGAAAAGGTATCACCCCTTCTCCCCTACAAAGGTGTTAAAGTGGACAGGTCCTTCTTTCCTTCCTTCCTTCCTTCCAAGACAAGGTCTCACTATGTTGCCCAGGTTGGTCTCGAACTCCTGAGCTCAAGTAATCCTCCTGCCTTGGTCTCCCAAAGTACTGGGATACAGGTGTGAGCCTCTGTGCCCAGCCAAAAGTGAGCAGGTATTAAATGGAGTATGCATCGTTGTGGAGCTGAGGGGATTAACAGGGTGGACATCTCATGGAAGAAGTTTCCAGACTGAGGAAGCACTAGAGTGGACGCCAGGAAGCAGGAATGTAGCCAGAATATTGGGGGAATGGCGAAAATGTCCAGTATGACTGGAGTGAGCAGTGTGGTGGCAAGGAGATGCTCCAAGAACTTGAGGAAGAGCCTTTAGGGATCCTGATTTCTTCTTCCTGAAGACTCATTGCTGATGACACCCTACTGAAGAGTTTGGACCCAGCATGCTTACCTCATGTCTTCAAGCCACAAAAGGCAAAACACTGGCTAGATTTTCTAACTTGTGGAAATCAACCTGCAAACCTCCATTTACTGCCATCTTCCATTCTTAACATTTAACTTGGAAATGCTTTCCAGCGACAGAGTTTTTTTTTTATTTGCAGAAAAGATATTCATTTTGGAACTTCCTGCTCCCAGATGACTGTGGTAAACTTTACCTTTCTGTTGGCTACAAAATGTTTGGCTCTTAAAAATGGCCGGGCACGGTGGCTCACGTCTGTAATCCCAGCACTTTGGGAGACTGAGGCAGGAGGATCGCTTGAGCCTAGGAGTTTGAGACCTCATCTCTACAAAAAAAATCAAAAAATTAGCTGGGTGTGGTGGCATGGACCTGTAGTCCCAGTTACTCAGAGACTGAGGCAGAAGGATCACCTGAGCCCAGGAGGTTAAGGCTTTGGTGAACAGTGATGATGCCACTGCACTCCATCCTGGGTGATAGAGTGAGACCCCCACTCAAAAAAAAAAAAGGCATTTGGTTTTAGTTCAAACATAAAACTTTATTCTCCAACCACACTTTCCTTACAGCTGTGAACTTGACCAACTAAGACACTGAAGGAGATCAGAACATTCCACCCAAACAAGCCACTTTATCATATTGATTATTTTGAACTGAAGGCAACTGAGAAACAGCAGGGCTCTCTGCCCTCCCTCTTTCTAACTAAAATGAAGACATAAATTTCCCATGAGACAGGTGCCAGGAAGAAGAGAATATTCTTATCACTACGGATGGAGAGTCGGCACCGAGGTGAGTTTGTACAAAGTTTCTTTTCCATAAATTTTCCCCATATTTTTTCTAGTCACATTCCCATAAATTACGGCCCCAGAGATGCAAATCCCACACTTATGTCTACTCACTCCCAATGACATATCACCCTTTGTCAAAATGGCATATAAGCCTCCAAATCTAACCACTTTTGGGGGATTTTTACTCTCTTTCCATGAGGCCCCCTGTGTCGTGTGGAAGTATTAACATCAAGTGAGATTTGTATGCTTTTTCTCCTGTTAACTTGTCTTTTGTCAGTTGAATCCACAGACCCCAAATACATGATTTAAGTGGGTAAAGGAAGAGTTTTTCTTCCTCTACTATTATGGACCAAGACTCAGGCATCACAGTTTCTTATAGCACTCATGTATGACTCAAAACTGTTTATCTAAATGTACCAATGTAGCTTTTTTGATTCTTGTAACTTCCCATTTCCCTTCACCTTAAGGAACTATCAGCATGTTTAGATCTTGGGTCACACCTGAAACTTCCCATAGGCCTTGTAAATTCAACCTTGGGGGGTTGGTGAAGGGATTAGGAGATCTTGAGTCATGTCTTTGTTAATTTAACCTTTGGTGAGGGGCTATGAAGTATAAATTCTGAGCAAGTTATACTGTCAGGGAGCAAGTTTCTTTTGGGTGAATATACCAACTTGCTCCCTGATTCATGGTATCAGGTTAAAAAAATTCTGAGCAAGTTATCCTGTCGGGGAGCGAGTTTCTTTTGGATAAATACACCGACTTGCTTCCTGATTCATGGTTATCAGGTTGAACACTCATTTCTCCCAGTTCCTCCCTCTCATCTTTGATTGACTACAAGAGATAGCAGCTGATTTATTGGATCAGACCATAAAACTACAATATTTTATCTCATTCCTATTCCCAGTCTCTCAATCCTCCACCTTCCACCTCTTAGGCCTTTCTTCTCTGCCTTCTAGATGGGACCGTTATTTTCTCTTTTTTCCAGGGTGGCGGGGGGGGGCATGTATCCAATTTGTGGTTCATTTATACTCTTTTACTCTTTACCTACTAACTTCTCTCATTTTGGTCATTTCAGAGACCAAATACTATTACCAGAGAAAGTTAGAAATAATATTTTATAAAACACTTTACCTACATGGGGTAGACAATACTATTATTTTATCGAATCCATTCCATTTCATTTTTCTCTTATGGGGCATTTGGGGAACTACATTTTCCAGCTGATCCTGCAGCTTTACTGAGGCTATGTGATTCAATACTGGACAATGGGAATGAGAGGAAGTGATATAAGCCACTCCCAGGTCCTAACATAAAAATAGATCATGCAATCCTCTGTCTTCCCTTTGTTTTCCTCAACAAACTTGGAAGCCATGTGTTAAGATTACATCACATGATGGAAACCCAGATCCCTAGGTTTCCAGAAGGAGAACCCCCATCGGCCCCCATCTGAATCAACTTTGGTTGTGCCAAGCCATTGAAGCCACTGAGTTTCAAAGTTATTTATTTTTGTAACAAAACCTAAAGTATGCTATTGCAATCACGGCTACCACAGCCTCAAACTGCTAGGCTCAGGCAATCCTTCTGCCTCAGCCTTCCAAGTTGCTGGAACTGCAAGTGCTCCACCATGTCTTTCTATTTTTTTTTTTGAGTTGGAGTCTTATTCTGTCTCCCACACTGGAGTGCAGTGGCATGCTCACAGCCACTGCAACCTTGATCTGTTGGTCTCAAGCAATCCTTCTGCCTCAGACTTTCAAGTAGCTGGAACTACAGGCGCATGCCACCATTCCCAGTTAATTTTTTGACATATTGTAGAGATGAGGTCTTGCCAAGTTGCCCACGCTGATCTCGAACCCCTGGACTCAGGCAATCCTCTTGCCTTAGTCTCCCAAAGTGCTGGGATTATGGGCTTGAGTCACTGCACCTGGTTAATTTTTTCTTATTTATTGTAGAGACAAGGTTTGCTATGTTGCACAGGCTGGTCTCAAACTCCCAGGCAACTTTCTATGGTAATACTATTTGGTCTCTGAAATAACCAAAATGAGAGAAGTTAGTAGTTAAAGGGTATAAATGAACCACAAGTCAGATAACTTCCCTCTGAATAAAGAGAAAATAGTGACCCCTGTACTCCGTACAGGAGCTTGGCCTAAAAGCATTTACCAGTGCTTTCCATACTGAGCCACTGTTTTTGCCTAGAGTCATACAATGAGTACCAGAAAAACTGGTTTTTAAAGGAATTGTGGGTAAAGAAATTAAGGGAATAAAATTAATAATTATAATGGAATGAATGTTACTACATGTAAAACAACCATTTTATTTCTCTGATAACAATTCTTTTAAACATTGATGAGTTTGGTGGCTCACACCTTAGGAGATGAAGGCAAGAGGATTGCCTGAGCCCAAGGATTCAAGACCAGCCTGGGCAACATGATGAGACCTTGTCTCTACAATAAATCAAAAAATTAGCTGGGTGAGGAGGCACGTGCCTCTAGTTCCAGCTTCTTAGAAGGTTGAGATGGAGGATCGCTTGAGCCCAGCAGGTCAAGGCTGCGGTGGTGAGAAGCATGCCACTGCACTCCAGCCTGGGCAATAGAGTGAGACTCTGACTCAAAAAAATATTTTTTTTAAATTATTTTTATTAACATTTTGCATCCTAATGTGATCATCATTACATAGGTGTGTGAAGGGAAAATTTTTCTTTTTTTTTTTTTGAGTTGGAGTCTCACTCTGTCACCCAGGCTGGAGTGCAGTGGCACACTCACACCCACCCCAGTGCTGACCTGCTGGGCTCCGGCAATCCTTCTGCCTCAGCCTACCAAGTAGCTAGAACTACAGGCATGCACTATCATGCCAAGCTAATTTTTTTATTTTACTGTAGAGACAAGGTCTCACCAAGTTGCCCCAGCTGGTCTCAAAACCCTGGGCTCAGGCAATCCACTCAACTCAGCCTCCCAAGTTGCTGGGATTACAGGCTGGGCCACCGAGTCCAGCCAAATTTTTCTTTATATAGCATCTTACATTTACTGATTAGGGCCTGCAAATTAAACACACAGAAGAGAGATTAGCAAGAGAAAATATAGGTTTTTATTCAAGTAAGTATGTGTGAGTTCACAGAAAAATTTGACTCAAAGAGGCAGTTAGAATTTGAGGCTTATATATATCTTAATAGGGGTTGGAAGGTCAGGGGTCACTTCTGGGAGAACAAATGATGTCTTAGAAGAGGGAGGTGGTAGAAAGGGCACCTTCAAAAATACCAAAGACTTTTCTGAGAGATGAATGGGCCCTTAGAAGAACAGATAAGTAGTATAATTGTTTGTCACAATGCTTGTTCAGGTTCGATGCTGACTTCTCAGCTCAGAGAAGGAAGGTTAGAACTGCTTCTGGGGAGGGGAATTGAGTTCTTTTGGGAGGCTCTGCCTTTAGACAAATAAGGGATTTCAGGAAATGAAATGCCTTCAGCTCAAAATAACTCTCATGCCAAAGTGGCATGTTTTGGGTTGGCTTATCCTGATCCCCTTCGGGTACCTCAGTTGGGGATTTAGGGTCTATGTGTAATGTATTATATTTTTCCCTTTTAAAATAATGTGAAATAAAGTTCAAGTAGCACAGAATGTCTAATTTTCAGATGAAGAGTTACTGATATTTAATAAGAGTTGCTCACATTAACTCCTTCCAAACAAATATCTATCTTATGTGGTAGGGTTTTTTTGGGGGGGGGTTGTTTGTTGGTTGGTTTTTGAGTTGGAGTCTCATTCTGTCACCCAAGCTGGAGTGCAGTAGCATGATTATGATTTACTACTGCCTCAACCTGCTGGGCTCAGGTGATCCTTCAGCCTCAGTCTTCCAAGTAGCTGGTACATACCACCGTGCCTAGCTAACTTTTTTACTTATTGTAGAGATGAGGACTTGCCACGTTGCCCAGGCTGGTCTTGAACCCCGTTTCTCAGGTAATCCTCTAGCCTCTACCTCCCAGAGTACTGGGATTACAGGCATAAGCCACCACACCTGGCCTGTGGTAGGTTTTTTATTCATCTTCTCTCTTCCTATGATGCATAGAAATGTGAAGTAGCATGCCCAAGATTTGATGGAAGTAAAAAATAGAATTGGGTCCTGAACAAAGGCATTTTGTATTCAAATACATTATCATAGCTTCTAGGAGCCTCTCCCAAAAGAAAATTCACATCCATCTCATGCATTATACATTCCAGTGCCTGACAGGATTCAGCACATAGTAGATGATCAATTCATATGTGTCCTGAATGAATTAACTAATGGATAAATGAGTGGATGGATAAAAACACACCAATTAGGCCTATAATCCCAGCACTTTGGGAGGCCAAGATGAGAGGATCATTTGAGCTCAGGGGTTCGAGACCAGCCTCGGCAACATAGCGAAATCCTGTCTCGACTTCAATAAATACAATAAGCATTAAAAAATAAAAGTTAAAATAAATACAATCTTTTTCAGTGTATACAATACATTAAAAAAAAAACACTAATTAAATTTGGCTATAACTGCCCTGTAATCTTCAAAAGTGTTAAGATCATGAAAGCCCAAGACTAAGGAACTCACCTAGATTGAAGAAAACTAAAGAGATAGGACAATTAAATGCAACAAGTACGTCTAGATGGAATCCTTTTGCTTTAAGGGATATTCTTGAGGCAGCTGGCAAAACTTGAATGGGGACTGTAGGCCACATGACAGTAGATGAGGGGAGTGATAACCCACCTGAGTGAAAATATTTGGCCCACAGCAGATGCAGAAAGCAATGTTATCTGGCCTTCCCATACCAGAGGTTAAGGAGATTCGGCTCCTCCTCCTCCCTCATCTCCAATCAGGGAGACTTGACCTTGGGCATCAGATATTCCAACAGGTTATATAAACAAGTCTCAGCCAAACCTTCCTTCCTTGAAGCTCTAAACACCACACCCCTTACTAAGCGGGTATGTATAAACCCTTATCTCTAGCTGTTCTCTAGCTTTCCTTTGAAAGTTCCCACATGTGTAAATAAACTTTTCTCCTGTTCACCTGTCCATTGCGAGTTCATTTGTAGGACCCTTCTAGGAAAACCAAAGATGGTAGAGGAAACATTTTCCTCTCAACATAACCTATGGGTGTTAATTTCCTGATTTTGATGGTTGTGTTGTGGCTATGTAGGAGAGTGTCTCTGTCAAGAGGTCAAGTGGCTTCTATGAATACTTCTATGGACACGATGTCTAGAGGAGTTTTTTTGAGGTGAATAACGTGGCACAAAGGGGACTGGGCAAGGTCTATGGTAATGGAGGGGTGGGTAAAAACAGCCACAGATATCAAGGCTAGCAGCCACACCTGTCAACAGAGGCCAGGTGAGTGGGACCCCGGAGGAATTTCCTTCAGATTCAGACTCCTGAGGTGCAAGTACTTGAGGGTCTCACATGGTACCAGTCAATCAGGAGAGGAGCAAAGGATAGAACTTTGAGGTGACTTCCTCACAGCCCACTACAGATCATTGACATCACCCACTCAAGAGTCCATCTGAGCTCCCCGGAGTGAGACTGTCATGGTGTGAAGGAACAGTCCTGTGTAGATCATCAACAGGCCCTAATAATGTTCATTTGAAGGAACTCTGAAGATACTGCCACCAAAACAGAATTCTCCTTTCTTTTTCAGAAGGTTTGCCATCACCCACCTACCTGGGTTTTTCTCCCCGTGAGCTGACAAAGGAAAGCACAGAACCAACCAGATTTATGCCATCGTCCGTTTTCCACGACAAATGACTTCACTGCGGGAACAATTTAGATGCTTGGCTCTCTGATTCCCTGCTGAGACGGGAATAAACACTGCCAGTCTCAGGAACTTCTTTTCATTCAATTTCATATATTAATTTGATACAAAGAGATTGTTAACTCCTCCACCATACCTTTGTTCTCTGGTTGCTTCCCTTAACTGCCTGAGACTGTAGCTGATTCTCACAGATTAATGAGGATGGCACTTGGTTTTGATACACTTAAAAGGCCCGGTGGGGCTTCCTGTTTATTATCCACCTCTTAGTATCAGCCATAACTGCCCAAGTTTATGTTCTGTTTGTTGAGTGTCACTTTAGGCTTTGTTTTCACTGTGTGGAGGATTTTATTGCCATGAATCGACCCAGTTACTGTGCCCATTTAATTATATTGCCTAACTTTCTTATTTGGATAAGTCTTCCAAAATCTTAAAAGGTGTTTTAGAGAGTGATTGTACTGGTTCCCAAGGTTTTACTTTTCACACTAAATAACTTTATTTAAAATGAGCATGGTTAAAAACAAAACAAAATCTAGACCTAGAAAAAGTATTGAAAGAAAAACACATCAAAATATATTTTTTTTAAATTTTGTTATGAGTTCATCTAATTCATAATGAAAATATATAATTACTATGTTAAGAAAATATATGCAGAAATTATTTTTTTTAAAAATCATATGCATGTCTTTGGATCAGTGTGAAAATAGAGTAGCCCTAGTTGTATACAAAACTTTTTTTCAAAAAAAAATAGCTATAAGGAATATTTCTTTGATGCAAATCTTATTTCTTATTAATTCTCACTCTAAAGTAAATGATGTGGTCCTATTGGGGAAAAGATTCCCTCGCTAACCTGATCTTTAAAGAGTTGAATAAGAAAGAACAAGCTCCGTAGTGATCTTGTAGCACTTTTAAAACATGCAGATAGACACAAAACAATGGATAGTGTAATTTCTGTTACTAAAAGACTCATCTGGCTGAGCTAGGTGGCTCAGCCTGTAATCCCAGCACTTTGGGAGGCCGAGGTGAATGGATTGCCTAAGCCTACGGGTTCGAGACCAGCCCAGGCAACTTGGTGAGACCTCATCTCTATAATAAATAAAAAATTAGCTGGGCATGGTAGCACACACCTTTAGTTCTGGCTACTTGGAAGGCTGAGGTGGAAGGATCACGGGAGCCCAGCAGGTCAACACTAGAGTGGCTGTGAGCATGCCACTGCACTCCAGCTTGGGCGACAGAGTAAGACTCCAACTCAAAAAAAACAAAACTCATCCCTTTCCCTCCATCCATTCATTCAATAGGTCACCCAATTCCTGAGCCTGGTGGGGTCCTGGGGAAACAGTGGTGAAAAAGACAGACCATGTTCCCACTTTGAGGTAAGCAGTCTGCTACCAAAGTCGATCAGGCTGACACAAGACGAGAAGAGGCCCCCAAAAAACAGAATGATCTTTTGGAGGGCAGGCCCCTTGTGGTACAGGCTTCCCCCACTAGGTAAGTGTTCTAGAAACCCATTGGCAACCGTGTACCAGCTAGTGCTGTTGTGAGAGGCTTCGTTCAGCTTCAATGAAGTTTTTTTTAAGATTCTTACAATGAGTTTGCCTATTTCATGATGGGTGATTTACAAGTACATCTGTCCACACTGTGCTGAGTGTTCAGCAGTTTTTTACCAAAAACGGCATGACCCCTATACCCCACCCTCTCTATTCATTCAATCTCACCCCAGCAATGTTTTCTTGTTTCCCTTGCTGAACAAAGCCCTCAAAGGAAAATGTTTTACTGACAGGGAAGAAGTGAAACAAAAAATGGCAGAAGTACTCAATGGCATCAAAATGGATGAGTTCAAAAACTATTTTGAGCAGTGGAAAATCATCTCAATAGGTATATTGCATCAAATGGAGAGTACTCTGACGGTGACTGAAGTTTAACCATGTGAGAATAAATACATAATTTTTTATAAATAAATTCTGGGGTTTTGGGTCCCCCCCTGCCAGAGGCTGCCAAAGACCAGGTGGCTTATGAACAGCACAAAATTATTGCTCACAGCTCTAGAGACTGAGAAGTCCAAGATCAAGACATCAGATTCAGTGTCTGGTGAGGGCTTGCTTCCTTGTTCAGAGATAGAAGGCCAACTTCTCACTGTAACCTCAGTGAAAAGGAATGAGGGACTTCTCTGGTGTGTCTTTTATAAGAGCACCAATCCCATTCATGGGTGCTTTGCCCTTCTGACATAGCACCAAAGGCTCCACCTCCAAATACCATCACACTGGGGATTCGGTTTTAACATGAATTTCGTGGGGTGACAAGGGCCGCCATTCACCCATGCATGCAGATACAGCAGGGCTAGATGCGTTCACCTTGGTGTCTGCTGTCTTCGCCTGCCAAAGAAGACCCTGATATTTCTTCCTGGACTTCATAGGGTACAGAAGTGAAAGAAAGAGGAAAAGAGCTTGGAGGGGAGGTAAATCCTTTGTCCCTCTACCCTCCTGGGTTCTCCAGTTGGGACCCTATAAATTAGACTGACAAGAGAAAACCTACAGAAGTTGCACTAATGCATTCACCACGTATGTAAGGGAAAACTGTGAAGAGTAACTTGAAAGGGTGGTTAGAACTTGGGCTAGCATCTCAGCTAAAGAAGAGTATATTTTTAGAGAAGGGACAAAATAAAGGGAAAGAATTTTGAGTTTTTAGGAGTGGCAAATTGTGGGGACGCAGATGTGGGAGGGGTTAATGGAAGATAAGGGCTCGTTAGTAAGGTTTGTTGTACAGATTCCTCTGGTGTGCTCTGGGTGTGGGGTGATAAGGACCCAGCACTCTCTGAGAGTTTAAAATCCACTTAGAGCTTCCAGATTCTTGCATGATGATTGTAGGGGCTCAGAAAATGATATTCCAAAATGAAGGCCTCAGAAGCAACAGTTTTTCTCTGACCTTCTCGTGTCCTCCTGTCTCTGGTTCCTCAGTCTCCCCCAAGGGTAGCCCTAGAAACTAGAATCCTCCTTCCCCAAGGTGGATCATAAAAACCAGCACCCTTTTCTCCCAAAGACGGTCATAAAACCTAAAAATATTACTTTAACTTTTCCTCTACTTTTCTGTGTAAAAACTGGCCACAAAGAAATCATCTGGTCTGTCTTGTTTGACGGTAGGTCATGAGACCCCCATTCCAGAGAGAATCCTGCCCCACATCCAGAAGGACAGAAAGAATCTAGAGAGACAGGCCTCACTGGGTTGCCCCACCCAGTCTATTAGCATTAGATGGTACCCTTGTGTCCAGTCATATTTCTACACAGCAGTCCATACTTTGTTGGGTCTAAGCATAAAAATGGAAAGTTGCATCGTGTCTTTGGGTCTTCATTCTGAAGGCTCCCATGTTCATTAAAACTATGGTCAAATAAATTTGTATGCCTTACCTCCAATTAATCTGTCTTCTGTCGATGAGTTTCATCAAAACTTCAGAGTGGGAAAACATTCTCTTCACCCCTTACACCTTCAAATCTTTGCTCAAATGTCACTTTCCTTTTTTTTTTAATTTTCTTAGAAAAATGTTTTTTGTAGAGGTGAGATCTTGCTATGTTGCTCAGGCTGGTCTCGGATTCCTGGGTTCAAGCAATCCTCCCACTTCAGCCTCCCAAAGTACTGGGATTACAGGTGTGAGCCACCATACCTGGCCTCAAATGTCACCTTCCTAATGAAATCTACCCCATTGCCACTCCCCCTCGAGCCCCCTATTCCTGATCCCCCTCACCTCGTTCTATTGTTTTTACACTTACCACCTTATCCACACTGTTAATTGGTTAGCCTGATCAGAGTGTAAATTTCATGAGTCCAGGAAGCAGGCACCTTTGTTTTGTTCCCTAAGATATCCTTATCTCTTGGAAGATGGATGGCATAGAGTAGCAGATCAATAAGTACAAGGAGGAACCACAAAAAAAAAAACCAGAAATGTATTTATAAAAAAATATGTATTTATTCTTACATGTTTAAACTCAGTCACCTTCAAAGTACTCTTTGATGCAAGACACATATCGAGATGCTTTTTCCACTGCTCAAAACAGTTTCTGAACTCATCAATTTTGATGCCTTTGAGTGCTTCTGCAGTTTTTGGTTTCACCTCTTCCACATCAGCAAAATGTTTCCCTTCGGGGACTTTTTTCATCCTGGGAAACAAAAAAAGATCATTCAGGGCAAGATGGGGTGAATAAGGAGAGTGGGGCATGGAGTCATGCCATGTTTTTGGTCAAAAACTGCTAAACACAGAGCGGTGTGGACAGGTGGGTTCATACATCACCCATCATGAAATCAGCAAACGCATTGAAAGAATCTCCAGTAAAAATTCACTGAAGCCGAACGCAGCCTCTCCCAACAACACTAGCTGGAACACAGATGTCAATGGGTTCCTAGAACACTTACCTAGCAGGGGAGGCCTGTGCTACAAGAGACCCACCCTCCAAAAGATCATTCCAGTTTCTTTTAGGTCCCCTTCGTATTTGCCGAATGAATGAATAGAATTGGTTTATTTCAACAAGTTATCAAATATGGCCAGTAGACCGGGGCCATCTCCATGCCAGGAGTGGCCATTGTGAGCTGAGCTGTGAGGAGCTAGTCTTGCCCCTCTTGACAGACGCTGGCTGGGGTTCAGAGTCAAGCTTCAGGCTCCAGGTATCTGGCACGTAGACCCTCATCTTTCTTACTCATCTGCTTTGCAGCAAGACAA
Source organism: Carlito syrichta (assembly GCF_000164805.1). Classification (NCBI taxonomy): domain Eukaryota; kingdom Metazoa; phylum Chordata; class Mammalia; order Primates; family Tarsiidae; genus Carlito; species Carlito syrichta. The sequence goes on along the minus strand of NW_007232098.1, from coordinate 149,985 downwards.
AGGCAAGAATGTTGATGCTGACACTATTCAATGCCAGCTCCCATGTTGTCTGTACTTCATTTTGCTCAATGGCTAGAAATGCAACCAGCCCCAAGCTCCAGGCCAAGTGAGGTCGGCTGGATGGCTTCAACAAAAATCTTAGATCTATGTGATAAACTCATGATGGACACGCTTCATAAACTCCTTTCAGAAGGTTAGAACGACGGAGACCATGATCTCCATGCAATATCTTACAGCCCTAAGCAAAGCAAAAAGGGGACCAGAGAGAACCTCGGGGGTCTCTTCCTCTTTTGGGGGGAGAAATGTTTACCTTTCCACTCTCAAGGTGAGAACAACCAATGTTCACCCCTCTCACTGAGTGACAGGAGCAAATATACCTCGCATGGAAGTCACAGGGTTTTCACTAGGGAGCTGAACCCAGCACTGAAAGTTAACTATGTGAGAATTGTGGTGAAAATGTAGCAAGTTCTGGGGGTAGGGGTGTCGTGAGGGTGGTTAGTGCTTCACACATAAATAAGAAAACTGGGCTTTTCTCAGCTTGGAACTTGGAATCCTAAAGGGGAGAACGATGGAACACAGTATACATTTAACTAAGTAAATAAGGCCGTGTGAGGTACTCAGTTGGTTCTGCTTGTTTGTAATTATATGTGTGAGTGTGTATGTTATATACGAAAGTATAAATGGGTGTGTATACACATATATATAATAAAGCTGTTATTTTTCAGGATAATCAAATGTTATGGATTGAATTGTGTCCCCTTAAAATTTATATGTTGGCTGGGCTTGGTGGCTCATACCTATAATCCCAGCACTCTGGGAGGCTGTGGCCAGAGAATTGGCTGAGCTCAAGCGTTCAAGACCAGTCTGAGAAATATGTCAAGACCTCGTCTCTATAATAAGTCAAAAAATGAGCCAGGCATGGTGGCGTGCACCTGTAGCCCCAGCTACTTGAGAGACTGAAGAGGAAGGATCACCTGGCCCAGAGGCTGCGGTAGCTGTGATCATGCTGCTGCACAACAGCCTGGGCCATAGAATGAGACTCCAACTAAAAAAAAAAAAAAAATCATATGGTGAAGTCCTAATCCCTGGTACCTCACAATGCGACCTGATCTGGAGAGAGTTTTTACAGAGGGAATCAAATTAAAATGAGGTCACAGGGATAGGTCCATATCCAGTACAACATGTTCTTATGACAAGTTGATTTTTGGACTTGCGAACATACACAGAGCAAGACAACATCCACAAGCTGAGGAGAGCAGCCTGGGGCTGAGCCTCCCCTCGCAGCCCTTGGAAGGAGTGCACCCGCCGACACCCTGACCTCAACCTTCTGGCCTGCACAGCTGAGACGATGCACTTCTGTCGCTGAAGCCACCCAGTTGTGGCCCTTTGTTATAGCAACCCAAGGAAACAGGTCCAGAAAAGTATATGTCATTGAGTCATGAAATGATGACCCCACCCCTTCTTCCTTCATTGCCATTTCAGAACTGGTTTTGACCTGATCTTTCAGGTTATGTAGCAATGGGCAATGATGGGTCCCGCCAAAGTCCCCAAATACCCATTCCAGTGCTAGCATGTTCCAGAAGGCGACCGTTCACCCGGAGAGCTTGTTCGGTTGCTCCGGCCACTCACTCTCACTCACTCTCCCTGTTCCTTTCATCTGAGACTTTCACTCAACACTTGAAAAACCCACCTTTCCTTTTTTGTGGTCAATGCCTCCAACTCCCATCCCAGAGCCTTCCTCCCCAAGTCTCCTTTGAAGAACATGCTCCACCGGTGATTCCTTTAGGCAAAACCAGATTCTTCTCTTTCTCCATTCTTTCTGCACCATCAATCCATGCCTTTCGGGGTGGGCCTTCCGCAGCCTGCTCTGCAACAGATTTACTGCCCATTCCATCTCCCTTTTGCGCGACTTAATCTGCTGTATTTTAATTGGGTAATAAAACTCTGTGTGCCACCCAGAAAAATTCCAGAGCAAGCAATCATCAGGGACATTCTCTCAGCAGCCAATATCTGATTATTTATTCAGGCCCAAAGCCTAATTCCACCCCTGAGTGCAGTGGTTCTGAGCTGCTGCACTCCCTACATGTAAAATTGAAGCCAGAGCAGGGTGGGGGTGGCTGGGCAACATGGGGGGGTCCCCTGTGAGCACATGCCTAGACAGGAGACCATCACTGAGGCAGGAGGGTTCCAGTGGGTTGGAAGGGCCCTCTCCTCTGTTGTCAGGCAAATAGGAGGGCTGCTCTGAGGCTTTGCTTGCTTTTTCAGGCCCCATGTTGCTCAGAAATGAGACTGTCACAGTAAATAAGGGCATGTCCACCTGTAGGTCATGCTTAAGACAAGAAAGAGACTAGAAAATCCCTGCTATCAGGACAAATGGATAGCCATCTGGAAGCACATGTACATAGGATAAATTTCCTCTAAATAAAAGCATTATTATAAAATGAAGTTATAAAAATATTAGAATAAAACACAGAAGAAGCCAGGCTCGGTGGCTCAACCTGTAATCCCGTGCCTTTGGGAGGTTGAGGTGAGTGGATTGCCTGAGCCCGTGGGTTCGAGACCCGCCTGGGCAGCGAGACCTCATCTCTACAATAAATCAAAAAATCAGCCGGGTGTGGTAGCGCATGCGTGTAATCCCTGCTACTTGGAAGGCTGAGGCAGAAGGATCGCCAGAGCCCAGCAGGTGAA
>NW_007232098.1:130085-147007 GCF_000164805.1 Carlito syrichta | reverse complement strand
ACCACCATGCCTCGCTAATTTCTTATTGTTTCAGAGATGAGATCTTGCTATGTTGCCCAGACTGATCTTGAACTTCTGGACTCAGGCAATTTTCTCACCTCGACCTCCCAAAGTGCTAGTATTATAGTCATGAACCACTGTGCCCAGCGGAACAGGGAAGAATTTTTATAACCTCAAAATAGATTAGGTCTGGTGGTTTCTCTTGCCCATGCAGCTCTGGCATGTTTCCCTTTCCTTCCTCTCTTCTTTCTCTAATAAACTTTGTCTTGAAACTTTAAAAAAAATAGGTTAAGTCCTTTACAACTACGGCACAAAATCCAAAAACTGAAAAGAAAATATTGATACCTTTTTTTTTTGAGACAGGGTTTCACTCTGTTGCCCAGGCTGGGATGCGAGACACAATCACTGCTCCCTGCAGCCTTAAACGCCTGAGCTCAAGCGGTCTTCCTGCCTCAGCTTCCTGAGTAACTGGGACTACAGGTGTGCCACCACTCCTGGCTAATTTTTCTTTTGTTTCTTTTCTTTTCTTTTCTTTTCTTTCTTTCTTTCTTTCTTTCTTTTTTTCTTTCTTTCTTTCTTTCCTTCTTTCTTTTTTGAGTTGGAGTCTCACTCTGTCTCCCAGACTGGAGTGCAGTGGCCGCTCCCAGCCACCACAGCCTCGACCTGCTGGGCTCCCGTGATCCTTCCACCTCAGTCTTCCGAGTAGCCGGAATTACAGGCGCGCGCTACCATGCCCGGCTAATTTTGTTTTTTTTTTGTTTTGTTTTGTTTTATTGTAGAGATGAGGTCTCGCTGCCCAGGAGGGTCTTGAACCTGTGAGCTCAGGCAATCCACTCACCTCAGCCTCCCAAAGGTGCGGGATTACAGGCTGAGCCACTGAACCCAGCCTTTCTTTCTTTTTTTGGTTTTTTGTTTTTGTTTTTTGAGTTGGAGTCTCATTTGTTGCCCAGACTGGAGTGCAGTGGCCGCTCCTGGCTACTGCAGCCTCAACCTGCTGGGCTCCAGCGATCCTTCCACCTCAGCCTTCCACGTAGCTGGAACTACAGGCATGCGCTACCACGCCCGGCTAATTTTTTGATTTATTATGGAGATGAGGTCTCGCCAAGTTGCCCAGGCGGTTCTCGAACCCGTGGGCTCAGCCAATCCACTCACCTCCGCCTCCCAAAGCACAGGATTACAGGGTGAGCCACCGAGCCCGGTTCTTTTTTTTTTTTTTTTGTAAAGACAGCGTCTTGCTTTGTTGCTCAGGTTGGCCTCATACTCCCGGCCTCAAGAGAACCTCCCACCCCAGCCTCCCAAAGAGCTGGAATTTCAGGCATAACTGCACCTATCTATAGAATAATTTGATTTTTTTAAAAAAGTTTAAACATGTGTTTCTCAATCCCCCAAAATTATAAACAAAGTCAAAAAATTAATGACAGGGAAAATCATATCAGTAATAAGTTTCAGCAACCTAGGACGGAAAAAAAAAAGTACAAATATATTAACAGTTTACTGAAGGGAAATAATAAGTAGTTCTTAAATCTCTTGTAAAGCCCATTATAAAAGAAATAAAAATTTAAATCACAATGAAATGCTTTTTTCCACTTATCAGACTATCAAAAACCCAACATCATATATTGTTGGTGGCAGTATAAATTGGTTCAATTTCTACAAAGAGCAATTTAGCAGTATCTACCTTTTATACAAATATATATATAAAACCTTTGACCCTAGGAATATGTATTTCAGATATGTTCACACACAGGAAATAACACATTGTACAAGGGTCATTTGTGAAGCATTGTCCAGAATAGCCAAAGACTGGAAAGAACCTAAGTGTTTATATCAAGGGAACTGATTTTAAAAATGAGTGTATACATACAGTGGAATACTCAAACTGCAGCAAAATAAATACGTTTTTCATACATCAGTATGAGAAAATCATGTACACAAATACAAATACACATACCATGCATGTGAGGGTAAGGCAGGCAGCCATGTATGTCAAAAAAAAGGTGAGGGGACCAGGCATGGTGGCTGATGCCTGTAGTCCCAGCACTTTGGGAGACCAAGGAGAGAGGATTACTTGAGCCCAGTGGCTCCAGACTAGCCTGTAATCTCTACAAAAAAATTTAAAAATTAGCCATGGACGTGATAGTGCACACCTGTAGTCCCAGCAACTGGGGAGGCTGAGGTAAAAGGATTGCCCCAGACCTGGTGAAAGGATCGCCTGAGCCCAGCAGGTCGAGGCGGTGGTGGGCTGTGATTGTGCCACTGTATGCCAGCCTGGGCGACAGAGTGAGACCCCCAACTCTAAAAAAGAAAAAAAAAAGGTGAGCAGAAATAAAATATGTCTCTGTGACTTATTAATTCATAAAAAAAATACCTGGGAGTGTAAACAAGAAAAAAATAACAGCGGTTACTTGTTAGAAGAACAGGGACTGAACGTGAAAAATAAAGGGGAAAGAATCTTTTCGTTTTATGGTTATTTTGTACTTTTTGATGTTTGAACCCCGTGAATCTGTTACCTATTCAAAAAACTAAATTAACAACAAAATCTGCTGGGGGGCGGAGGGCGGTGCAGGAAGAGGGCCTGGAGAGTGATTATACACACAGTGTGGTTTCCTGGCAACCAAACCTCACCAAATCTCCATCCCTCCCTCCAGAGCCGGAAATGGGGGATGGGGGGAGGGGAGGGGAAAGGGGAACAGATTAGGCCTGACCTCACCATCCATGCAGTTCTGCTTTTGACACTATTGTCAAGTGAAATTATACACACAACACTATTGTCAAAAGAAATGAAAGGCAAAACATTGTGTTTGTAAGTATTAAAATGTTCGCTTGTTAAATGAATATTTTTCAGCTCTATTTTGTCATTTCCTCATGTGTAAAAATACACCAGCAGCCTAAAATAAAGGAAGTGGCCTAGACTCTTTGGATTTCTAAGAAAACCTACCCCTGGAACTTTGGTCATAGTTCCCTTTGTATTTAAAACTTCCTCTTGACTGTTGACTCTAACCAAATTTCACTGGAACACAAACATGGGGTGCTCACGGAAACCTTGCCTAAGCACTGTGCTCTCCCGGGAGGCCCTGTTGCTCTAGTCCCAGCTCAGAAGAGAGAGGCCAGAAGCTTAAAGAGAGGCCAGAAGCTTCTAGTTCAAGGCATCCATGCTGCTTCTTGGTGGTTCAATATTCAACGAATATTCAGCGAGGCACTGCTAGGTACGCATCTTAGCATACTGTCAACTGAAGGATCATATGCTCCATAAATATGAAACTATTTCTCATAAAAGATCGCGTCCTACAGGGTAGCCATTCTGACAGGATGGGAAGTGCAGACTCCAACCAGAAGCCAGAAACAAGCACTTTGAGGAAGGGGTATAGGAAACAGGAATTTATGCTGAGCAGGGTGGCTCAATAAATATATATTGAATAAGCTGTAGGTGGTGTCATGAATATTTATGAAAGGGGAAACATGCACGTGAGCAATTGAGCTTCATGACTCGTCACGGATCTGAAGGAGGCACTTTTTTCAGTCTTTTGGTAGCAAAAGGTGAAGCAGACCGGGTGTGGTGGTGCACGTCTGTAATCCCAGCACTTTGGAAGCCAAGGTGGGAGGATTGCTTGAGCCCAGGACTTTGAGATCAGCTTGGGCAACATCACGTGACCTTATCTCTAAAAAAAAATTTTTTTTTTTAATTAGCTGGGCATGGTGGCACACATCTGTAGTTCCAGCTACTTGGGAAGCTGAGGTAGAAGGATTGCCTGAGCCCAGGAGGTCAAGGCTGCAGTGAGCCATCAACATGCCACTGCACTTCAGGTGAGTGAAAGAGTGAGACTCCCACTCAAAAAAACCCTACAAGCATAAGAAAAAACAAAACAAAAAAGGTGAAACAGAGGACTGAGGGAATTCTGAGCATATCCTCCATAAACTGGCCAGAGCCACTCCGTGGTGGGTGGCCTCTATCAGGAAGGAATGCTGCTGGTCAGATGTGTCAAAACTAAAAAGAAAGGGGCAACGTTGGGTAGCTGGTTGACATCTGTGGTGTAGCGACATTTGCAGAAGAGCTGCATCCTGTTTGACCCTTGGGGAAGAAAGCCTGACTGTGAGTAGCAAGAAAGGAGGAATAACCTCTATCCCTTTGTGGCCAGACTCAGTTTTCAAGGTTTCTCTGAGGTCCCCTTGGTCAAGAACGAGGGACTCCATTCAATCAGTTGCAAGGCTAAGGATTTTATTTGTACTTCTCAATACTGAGAATCTTCCCCACAGAGTTTTCTGAAGCAAAGTCTTCTCATTTTGATTTCAATGTTCGTCATTCATGAATGGTAAGGATAGGAGTGTGTTCACAAAGAAAGGGAACTTGGTGTCTTTAAAAAAACAAAACATAGCATTCAAAAAAGAATAACAAAATCAGAATTATCCTGGGGGAATCCACTCCCACCGGGAATATATACCGGTTATTTAGGGTATCACACAGCACAAAGATTATTTAGAACTTGGCGGGCAGGACTGAGTGTTACGAAGACAGAGTAAACAGAAGGTTCCATGAAGAATTGCTAGAGAAAGGCTCCATCTGCTTTCTTTGGCTTGAGTGGCTGGTTCCAAGGCACTTTTGAAGCATAATTTTGAGTACCAGGAGCCATACCCTGGTACTGATTGGTGTGGGGAGGGACAGCCAGGCCAGAGAAGAGGGGTCCAGCAAGTTCTGGGAGGAGGGGCAGGAGCCTGGGCGTGATGTCGCTCCGTCCATGGTTCTGAAGACTTGGCAGAAGAGGCTATCCACATAGACACATGCCCAGACCCCCAAAACGCAGGCACGGCCCTCCCTGCCCACCCGCTCGCCCACCTTGGCCCTCTTTCCAGGTTCTAATGCCATGTCCTTGCTGAGGCAGAGATCTTAATCTTGAATCTGGAGGCATCACAAAGGTTACAGCAAGAAGTACGCAATGCAAGAAAATGCCCAACAGGAAACCCAGATGCTGAGGTCTTCATAAAAGCAAATTACTATGAAGATGGGAGGCAGTCACTGTCTGGTCCTGATTCTCCTTAGGGGCTCCTGGGGTGGAGATGAGAGACCTAAAGAGAAAGAGAGTTTTAAATGTTGCCTCATGAGAAGGAAACGGTGACTCAAAATTACATTTTATTTTATTTTATTTTATCCTCACTCTGTTGCCCAAACTGGAGTGTACCATCATCACCCAGGCTGGAGTGCACATCATGGCTCACGGCAGCCTTGACCTCCTGGGCTCTTTGGGACTACAGGCACGCACCACCACACCCAACTAATTTTTTTATTTTCTGTAGAGATGAGGTCTCACTATGTTGCTCAGGCTGGTTTTGAACTCCTGTGCTCAAGCGATCCTCCCATCTCTACCGCCCAAAGTGCTGGAATTACAGGCATGAACCACTACACCTGGCTTGAACAGAAATTTTTTTTTTTTTTTTTTGAGTTGGAGTCTCACTCTTTCACCCAGACTGGAGTGCAGTGGCCGCTCCCAGCCACCGCAACCTCGACCTGCTGGGCTCCAGTGATCCCTCCGCCTCAGCCTTCCAAGTAACTGAAACTACAGGCGCGCGCTATCACGCCCGGTTAATTTTTTTATTTACTGTAGAGATGAGGTCTCGCCAAGTTGCCTAGGCGGGTCTCGAACTCGTGGGCTCAGGCAATGCACTCACCTCGGCCTCCCAAGGCACGGATTACAGGCTGAGCCATCGAGCCCGGCTTGAACAGAAATTTAAAAGGACCATTTAAATGCCATGTTGAAAGAACGTGAGAAAGCAAGTATGAGGGAGCGAGAATGAGGAAGGCCTTGGTAACTTTCTGGAGCCTTTCTAATTTCCTTATGCTTGTTGCTTCCGTTATCCTTCTAGTATCCTTCCGAGTAGCACAACCTTTTAAAAAACCTGAAAGCAGGAGTCTGCAACCCCTGCTAGGTAAGTCCATGGCCAGTTAGGAATGGGGCTGCCTGGCAAGTGAGCGACGGCGGGAGAGCACAGGTCCATCGTCTGTCAAATCAGCCGGGGCATTAGATTCTCATGGGAGTGCGAGCCCTCTTGTGAACTGTGCATGCGAGGGGTCTAGGTCGTGCACTCCTTATGAGATGGTAATGCCTGATGATCCCCCCTACTTTCCGTGGAAAAATTGTTTTCCATGAAACTGGCCCCTGATGCCAAAAAGGCTGGGGACTGCTGAGGCTTAAAGCATAAAGGATCGATGTGTCTGCTTTGAAACTGACAGTTAATCACCGGGTGGGGCAGCCTGAAAGGAGATGGAAAACCCGAGGAACAGGGTAAGTCGGGCAGTCTGGAGAGAACACGTGGCTGTCACAGGAGGAGGGAGAAGTAGCTGGACCTGATGCCCCAGAAACTTAGTAATAAGGGAGTGGCTTCTCCCAGGTTGTTATCTGTATGTCCTTATGCAGTTTTTGTCTATTTCTTTATCATCTATTTTGTGTTCATTTTTTCGTAACCTACATTGTTCCATAAAATATCTAAATAACTTGTAGGATATAAAAAACATAAGCAATAACATATAAAGTCAGGACCAGGAACATGCTGATTTTTTTTTTAAAGGTCATGATTAGGAGAAAATTAGAAATGCATTTGCATAAAGCCCCACTCTGTGACTTAAACAGAAGTTCAGATTTGTCTCTGAGCTTCCTGGCACCTAAAGTAAAAAGGGAAATCAGATGGGTTACCTGAATCTCATTGTCCATAAGAAGACAAGCAAACAGTTGTTGAGGGCAAGTTCTATCACCAAAAGATATTTCTTTTATAGTAATTCATAGGGTGGTAAAAGAGTGACATCACTATATTATCGTCAGGAGGAAAATTCATGAAACTGCCTCTGATGCACACTAAGAGGTTGATGCCAGAACAAAAATCACTGATAGTATCTCTATGGGAACCCTGCCCCCTCTCCTAGCCAGAAAGCAGCAGAACCAGAGTTGGAACTTAAGTCCTGTGGCCACCAGCTCCTGTCTGCTTTTTATCTCCTTCCACCTAGCTATTTCTACTACTCTTTCAGTCTCTGTTTGTTTGTATGTTTATTTTTTGAGTCAGGGTCTCACTCTATGGCCCAGGCTGGAGTGCTGTGGCAGGATCACAGTTCACTGAAGCCTCCAACTCCTGAGCTCAGATGATCTTTCTGCCTCAGCATCCCGAGTGGTTGAGACTACCAGTGCATGCCACCATGCCCGGCTAATTTTTCTTATTTTTTGTAGAGACAAGGTCTTGCTATGTTGTGTAGGCTGGTCTTGAACGCCTAGGCTCAAGTAACCCTCCCACCTTGGTCTCCCAAAGTGCTGGGATTACAGGCATGAGTCACCACGTTCAGCCTCTTTCGGTCTCAATTTAAACTTGACTTCCTAAAAATGACCTTTCCTGACCTTGTGCTGTACTAGGCTCCTGTGAGATTCTAAGCATCCTGGGTTTTCTCCGTGTTTCACACATCGCACTCTTTGTTTTCACTTGTTTTGTGTCTCTTACCAACAGACAGAAAACTCATGAGAATAGGAGCCGTCTGGTCATCTTAATGGATGCTGGAAAAACATTTTACAAAATTCCACAACCACTCATTATGAAATCTCTCAACAGACTAGGACTAGAAATGAACTTCCTCAATGTGGCAAAGGACATCTGAGAAAGGCCAATAGCTAACATTATCCTTAATAGTGAAATGCTTTCTCTGGAAGATCAGAAACAAGGCAAGAATGTCTACTCTAATCATGTCTATTCAACATTTTGCCTGTGGATTACAGCAAGAAAAAAGAAATAAAAGTAATTCAGATTGGAAAGGAAGAAATAACACTGCCTTTATTCACAGATGATATGACCATCTGTGTAGAAAATCTTTTTTTTTTTTTTGAGTTGAGGTCTCATTCTGTTGCTGAGGTTAGAGTGACGTGGCATGATCATGATTCACTGCAGTCTCGACCTCCTGGGCTTAGGTGATAATCCTAACTCAGACTCAGCCTCTGGAGTCACTGATACTATTAATTTTTGTAGAGACAATGTCTTGCAATGTTGCCTAGGCTGGTCTTGAACTCCTGGTCTCAAGTAATCCTCCCACCTTGGCTTTCCAGAGTGTTGGAATGACAGGCTAGTAAATCTTAAAAGATTGATTTTTAAAATCTGTACCTCCCAGTAAATAAGCAAAAATGGAAGATAAAAATTAGCATATAAAATAAACTGCATTTCTATAGAACAGTGATGAATGATTGAAAAATGAAATTAAAATCAATGCAGTAAAATAGCATCAAAAACGTGAAATACTTATAATACATTTGACAAAATATATGCAAGACATGTAAACTGAAAACTTCAAAACATTGCTGTGAGAAATTAAAAATTATCTAAATGTATGGAGAGACATCCCATGTTCATGGATTGAAAGACTCAAAATTGCTAAAATACCAGCTCTTCCCAAATGGATTCCCAGATTTAAAACAATCCCAAATAAAATTCCAGAAAAATTTTTGTAGAAATTGACAAGCTAATTGTAAAGTTTATGTGGAAATGCAAGTGACAGAGAATAATAGTCAAACAGTTCTGCAAAAGAACAAAGTCAGATAACTTCTATACTACCTGATTTCAAGACTTACTGTAAAGTTACAGTAATCAAGATGGTGTACTATTGCAGGACAGGCATATAGATCAGAAGTCTGCAATCTTTTTCTGTAAAGGGCCACATTGTAAATATTTTTGGCTTTGTAATCTCTGTTTCACCTCTGCCTTTGTAGCATGAAAGCAGTCATAGAAGTACAAGAAAGAATGAATGGGTATGACTGACTTTCAATAAATCTTTATTAGCAAAATAGGCAAAGGGCCAGATTGGCCCTTGTGCCATCATTTGTCAATCTATGATATAAACTGATGGAACAAAAGAGAAAGTCCAGAAATAGAACCACAGATATGTATGTAGTTTAATGCCTTTCAATACAGGTGCTGATGTAATTCAATGGGGAAAGGGTATCTTGTCAATGAATAGACTAGAACAATCAGTCAGGTGCAGGGGCTCATGCCTGTAATCCCAGCAGTTTGTGAGGCTGAGGTAGGAGGATTGCTTGAGCCTAGGAGTCCAAGACCAGCCTGGGCAAAATAGCAGGACCTCATTTCTACAAAAAAATTTTAAGAATTATCCTGGAGTGGTGACGCACACCTGTAGTCCTAGCCACTAGGGAGGCTGAGGCAGAAGGATCATCTGAGCTCAGGAGGTCGAGGCTGTGATGAACCATGATTGTGCCACTGCACTCTATCCTGGCCTACAAAGTGAGACTCTTACTCAAAAATATAAATAAATAAATAAATACAGCATTAGAACAATTAGGCAACCAAAGTACTCCAGTTTGGGTGACAGAGTGAGACTCCAACTCAAAAAAAAAAAGAAAAGAAAAGAAAAAAAGAAACTAGAACTTAAAAGGAAAACTCAAAATGGTTTATAGACCAAAATATAAGAGCTACGGATATAAAAACAACTAGAAGAAAACATAGGATAGAGCCTTTGTGTCCTTGGTTAGGTAGAGATTTCTTAGGATACAAAAGTACTCAGTGGACACCCAGCAGTTAGCACTCTCTGATCCAGGGGAGAGACAGCCCAGATCTTTGTGAAGATGCCTTCATTTTTCTTCTACTTCCAAACCGGCAAAAAAAAAAAAAAAAAGACACTATGGTTCTTCCTCGTATATGCCTCTTTCCCTTTCCTTTTCCACACTCTCTAGGAATGAAAAAAATTATGACACCAGGAGGGGAGGGCAAAGGGAAGGGTAATTATAATTTTCCCATCTCTCTTCTCTCTCTCTCTCTCTCTCTCTCTCTCTCTCTCTCTCTCTCTCTCTCTCTCTCTCTCTCTCTCTGTCTCGCTCTCTGATGCTAGTTTCATAAGGGAATATTTGGGGGTGGAGGGGTGTGAGGAGAGAAACAAAGGTTCTGTGTGATCGTCAAGGTATACACTGCGTTCCTAAAATCATACTGAGTTCATTATTGTCATACTATGACTGGATGCCCAGATATTTGGTTAAACGTCATTTTGGGAGTGTCTGTGAGGGTGTTTCTGGATGGGATTAATATTTGCATTAGTAGACTGAGTAAAGCAAATCACCTTTCCCAGTGTTGGTAGGCCTCACCCAACCTGTTGAAAGCCTGCATAGAACAAAAGGTTGAGTAAGGGATCATTCACTGTCTCCGCCTGATCCTCAAACTGGGACATTGGTCCTCTCCTCTCTTCAGTCTTGCAATCTGACTGGAATTGACACCCTTTGTTCTCCTAGTTCTCAGGCCTTCAGATGCAGGCTGGATCTATGCCATCAGCTCTCCTGAGACTTCAGATGGTGATTGCAGATCTGTGGGACTTCTCAGCCTCCACAAACAATAAGAGAATTAATTCCTTGATTCTTTACAGTCAATCTCTTTTTGTATGTACATCTATATATACACATATATGATATATATGCATAGGAAATATGAAATATATAGGAAATATGTATCCCACTGCTTCTGTTTCTCTGGAAAACCTTGACTAATTCCATCACTTAAATGTACAAAAATCAAATCAACTCAGGCTGGGCATGGTGGCTCACACCTGTTATCTCAGTACTTTGGAAGACCAAGGTGGGTGGATTGCTAGAGCCCAGGAGTCTGAGACCAACATGGGCTACATAGCTGGACTCCATCTCCACAAAAAATAAAAATAAAAATAAATTACCCAGGTATGGTGGCGTGCACCTGTAGTCCCAGTTACTCGGGATGCTGAGGTGGAAGGCTTGCTTGAGCCCAGAAGGTCGAGGTAGCCATGAGCTGTGATGGTCGTGATCGTGCCACTGCACTCCAGCCTGGGTGACAGAGTGAGACCCGGGTTCAAAAAAAAAAAAAATCAACTCAAGTAAGTGAAAGCACATTTTCTTCCAGAAAACATATTTTCTTCTCTCCTTATGGAGCTGAAAGGTAAGTTCGGCTCTCACATATAAGCTTATGGCCTCATCTTCAACAAGGTATTGAAGGAAGAACAGGGACGTCTGGACCAGCTGCAAGCTCATCCCCATCTCCTGTGTGTCACAGATCCATTCCACCAGCTCCCTATTGCATAAAATCCTTGTACCAGCAAGTCCTCTGCAGCCCAGAGAAGCCCATGAGCCATGTGTAAAATACCACCTCATTTGCTCTTTCTATTGCCTGTTTAATTACTCACTTCATTTCTTTCTGTTTTTTCCCTTTCTCACTGGGCAAAGAAGACGACTTTGTATTTGGACAAAATAGTCGAAGGTTTCATAACAAAGGAAAAACATTTCTCTTTGACATTTATTACTATGATGAAAATTCCCAAATGTGAACCACTAATGTTCATTCCTATTACGAACAAGCTCAGATTTTTTTTTTCTGAGTCCAAGTGGCACTCTGTCACCCAGGACGGAGTACAGTGCCACGCTCACAGTACCCCAGCTTCAACCTGCTGGGCTCAGGTGATTCTTCCACCTCAGCCTTCCAAGTAGCTGGAATTACAGGCACATGCCACCAAGTCTGGCTAATTTTTTTATTTATTGTGGAGATGAGGTCTCATTATGTTGCCTAGGCTGGTCTCAAACCCCTGGGCTCAGGCAATCCTCTTGCCTCGGTCTCCCAAAGTGCTGGGATTACAGGTGTGAGCCATCGCACCTGGCCACTCAGGTCTTTTCTCTCATTAAACACCTAAGATGATCTCACTCTCCTCACCCAATTCCTGTTGACGTTTCATTCAACATTGCTGAGAGAAGCTGCCAGTGTCAAAAGGGAACAGTTGGCTCCGGGAACACACTGGCTTAGAGCAGTTGGAGTGTATGACACAGGCTCTGCTGCATTCTCCCCAGTGGCTGCAGGTCTTATATTTTCAGTGTTGTTTCCCAGGACAGCCTTCCTCTCAGTTCCAGACTCCATCATAGCTGACTTCAGCACCTGGCCCTGCTCTGCCAACCTGGAGGTGCCTCCTGGGTTTTTCCTAATGGATCCCTTTTCCTACTGGAAACTCTTCATGGTTTTCCTTTTGGAAATGAAAGCAGTGTCATGAGACTGTGAAAACGTTTCTTTTCAAAGGTCTCATAAACCACTTCATCTGGCATGTTAGATCTGACTCTGCCCATATGAAAAGACAGGAAAGATTTTCTTTTTTCTCAGGGTGGTGGCTCACACCTATAATCCCAGCACATTGGGAGGTGGAGGCAGGAGGATTGCTTAAACTCAGCAGTTCAAGACCAGCCTGGGCAACATAGTGAGGCCCTATCTCTACAAAAGAAAAAATAAACAAAAAAACTGTAGTCCCAGCTACTCAGGAGGCTGAGGCAGGAGGTTGAGGCTTCAGCGAGATATGATCATGCCGCTGCCGCTGCACTCCAGTCTGGGTGACAGATAGAGATCCTATCTCTAAAAATAAAAAAAAAATAAAATTCTTTTCTCATCTCACAAGAATTAAAAACTCCGAGGGTACACATGGCTATTTAAAACAGCTGACCAGCCGAGGACCTGTAATCCCAGCATTTTGGGAGGCCAAGGCAGAAGGATTGCTTGAGCCCTGGAGTTTGAGACAAGCCTAAGCAACATAGTGAGACCTCGTCTCTACAAAAATCAAAAAATTAGCCAGGCGTGATGGCATGCAACTGTAGTCTCAGCTACTTGGGAGGCCGGGGCAGGAGGACCGCCTGTGCCCAGAAGGTCAAGACTGCAGTGGGGAAAGAAGGTTGGAGGGAGGTGTGCCCTATGACCCCGGTCATCTTTTCAAATGCCCCCTGTAAGAGACTGTATCTTCTGCAGCATTATTCTCGTCAAAAATGCACTAAGTGTCTTATACTATATTAGATGCTATGTCCAGCTAAGGTACAAACACCAGCTAAAGCAGATTCCAATGAGAATGCCTGAAAGCATGAGCTGCCAGGTGTTTCACCAGCTGAACAAACAAGGATGATTTGAAAATCAATGTCAATAATTTCCAGTCATTTTCTTAAAAATTATGTCCCATCTGCCCACCGCATAGGACTCTGGAAAATGGCATGTTGTGTTTGCTCTATTCTGCCAGCAAAATGCCGAAACCTATATCCTGCTCATCTAGGAAAGCAACCTAGCTTGATGGGAGTATCTGCATGTCCTTGGATTTGGATACTACCCTGACTTGGCTTGACTGGTTGCCTACTCCACCCCCAAGAATCCCCAAGGGCTCTCCTTCCACCATGGCTCCCTCCTTTAAAATTCCTAAACTAGTCGGGCTCGGTGATTCAGCCTGTAGTCCCGTGCTTTGGGAGGCTGAGGTGAGTGGATTGCCTGAGCCCGTGGGTTCGAGACCCGCCTGGGCAACTTGGCGAGACCTCATCTCTACAAGAAATCAAAAAGTAGCCAGGCGTGGTAGCTTGCACCTGTAGTTCCGCTACTTGGAAGACTGAGGCGGAAGGATCGCCGGAGCCCAGCAGGTCGAGGCTGCGGTGGCCGGGAGCAGCCACTGCACTGCAGTCTGGGCGACAGAGTGAGACTCCAACTCAAAAAAAATCCCTAAACTAATTTCTAAGTGCCTGAATCTCTAGGGTTTTTTAAATTTCAAATAATATTGCTACTTATGATAAAATGCATGATGCTCACTTCACCTTTTTCTTTTTCTTTTTAATCGAAGTCTCACTCTTTTGCCCAGGTTGGAATGTAGTGGCACACTTAACGGCCACCCCAGTGTTGACCTGCTGGGCTCCAGCGATCCACCTCAGCCTTCCAAGCAGCTGGAACTACAGGCACGCGCTACCGCGCCTGGCTAATTTTTTAGTTTTATTGTAGAGACAAGGTCTCGCCAAGTTGCCCGGGCTGGTCTCGACCCCGTGGGCTCAGGCAATGCACTTGCCTGGCCTCCCAAAGTGCTGGGATTACAGGCTGAGCCACCGAGCCCAGCCCACCTTTTTCTTCTAATTATAGACTGTCAAAATTGGAATAAGACCCGGCACAGTGGCTCATGCCTGTAATCCCAGCTCTTTAAGAAGCGGAGGCAGGATACCAGGAGTTCAAGAGCAGCCTCAGCAACATAGTGAGACTTCCTCTTTACAAAAAAAAAAGATGAGACCCCATCTTTACCAAAAAAAAAATTTTAATTATATGTGAATGGTGGTGCGCACTTGTAGTCCCAGCTACTCCGGAGGTGAGGCCGGAGGATTGTCTGAGCCCAGGAGATTGAGGCTGCAATGAGCTGTGATCGTGCCACTGCACTGCAGCCTGGGCAACAGGGTGAGACCCTGACTCAAAAAAAAAAAAAACCGGAATAAAGGAATTGACTCCGAGTTTTGATCATTTCCACAGCACCTGGGTTGAACAAGCACAGCGATGGAGTACTCACAGCTTTCTAGGATGGGTCAGTTCCTCCTTAAAGCATAGTAGTATGTGTCCTCTGTGGCAACTCTGCCTAATTAATTAGGAACGATGTACAAACAAAGTATATCCTCCTATGTAGTCCTCTTCCCACACAGGGAGTAGAAAACTTTTTCAAGATTTACTAGATACTTACTTTTCTTTCTTGAGTCAGGGTCTTGCTCTGTCACCCAGGCCAGAGTGCAGTGGTGAGATCATAATTCACTGTAAACTTGAACTCCTGGACTCAAACGATCTTTTCACCTTGACCTACCAAAGCACTGGGATTATAGGCACAAGCAACCAAACTTGGCTTAATTTATTTTTTTAAATATTAATAATAGCATCAGATGGTTCAGAAATGAAAAAGAAAAGTCATACAGTGAAAGTCATCTTCTACCACCCACCATGCAATTCTTCCCACCTTCCCCTCAAACATGGAAGCCATGTTTTTTGTGTGTTTCCTTCAGAGATTTCAATAAAAACAAATACAAAATACGTATTGTGCCTCCTCGTTCATATAATTGAAAGCATACCTTACACACTGTTCTGCAACTTTTTTCCCTAATAATATATGTCAAAAATCTTTTCATTTCAGGACATAGAAAGTATTTTACTTTTTTTTTTTTTTTTTTTGAGTTGGAGTCTCACTGTCGCCCAGACTGGAGTGCAGTGGCCATACACAATATTCCATGACCCAGATATGTCATGAGAGACTTAGCCAGTCTGCTATCAATAGACACATATGTAAAATCCTATTTTTTTTGTTTGTTTTCAGAGTCTCATTCTGTCATCCAGGTTGGAGTGCAGAGATGCAATCATAACTCACTGCAGCTCAAGTGATCCTCCCACCTCAGTCTCCCAAGTAGCCAGGATTACAGGCAGGCACTCTGCTATTTTTTTTTTTTTTTTTTTTTTTACTTTTTGTAGATCTCACGATGTTGCCTAGACTGGTCTTGAACTCGTAGCCTCAAGCAATCCTCTTGCCTCGGCCTCCCAAAATGCTGGGATTACAGATGTGAGCCACTGCACCTGGCCTCGTTTCCTGTCTTGCTATCATAAAATATGCAATAATAATTAATATGGCACAGACATCATTTGGCATATGCCTATTTGTGTCTATAGACTAAACTCTTTAAAATGAGTTACTGTGTCAAAAAAGATATGCATTTCAAATTTGAATAGGTATTTCCAAATTACCCTCCATAAATGTTGTATCAATTCATATTCCACCAATCATATAAAGGAGTGCCTTGTTAACCCAGTGTTTTATCAAATATCTGGCTTTCTGCCTATCTGATATATGAAAATGGCATGTAAGTATTATTTAAATTTAAAAATCTTCTGAGTGGTGTGGAACATTTCTTTTAAAATATTTAACAACTATTTGTATTTCCTTTTCTCTAGATTCTAGTCGTAGCCTTGTCCCACCTTTCTATTGAGTGGTTATTTAATTTCTTTATTGATTTATAGAAATCAATATGGTAAGAGGGTTATCCCATTATCTATGACATGAGTTGCAAATGTTTTTCCAGCTTGCACTTTGTCTTATGACTTAGCTCATAATAGTTTTATGCAAAATTTTTAATGTAGCTGAATCTATCCATTTAAAATAATTTTATTAAATAGAGAGATGTTGCCCTATGTTGCAGTGTTAAAATAATTTTTCCATCTTCTTTTCTAATATTGTTATAATTTAGTATCATCTTTGAGTTTTTAAAAGACTTGTAAGGTATGGACACAATTTTATTTTCTTCCAAATAGCTACCCTGTTGTTCCAAACACTTAGTGATGATGATTCTATGCCTTCTGTGACCTTTATTTAAACTATTGTAACATCAAACTGGGGCAGATGAACTACAACGTGAGGGCCAAATTTTACCCATAGCCTGTTTTCGTACATAAAACTTTATTGGAACGTAGCTGTGCCCATTCATTTACATACTTTTGTACTGGACTGGGCAGAACTGAGTAGTTACAACAGGGACAGTTGGACCTAAAATATTTAACTTTCTGTCACTTGACGGAAGAACTTGTCAACTTCTAAGATAAAAGAAGGACAAGGAGAAGGGAGAAAAGATGGAGAAGGCATGGAGGAGGAACAGGAGAAGAAGGAAAAGGAGGAGGATGAGAAAGAAGGGAAAGATAAAGCATTCAGAAAATAAATTGGATTGTTGGGCACAAACCATGTGGAAAAAAAATATTCATTAGGAAAGAAAAAATAAACAGAGATTGTGGGTTTATTTTCCTCTTTTAATAGTCTCTCTTGGTAGACTCCGAAGTGATTTGTTTTGGTTTTATACTGTGCCATAGTCTACTTCACAAGGACCTGAAAATCTCTCATCATTTTTTCTGCCACACTGTGTCAGAAGTCTCTACAGAGGTTCCAAGTCTCATGCTTGTTCATGGACTTAATGAGATGTGGGGTGGTCTCAGGGATCCCCTTGGAATGTGGGAAACTGGGGTTCTTTTTAAAAAACACATCCCTTTGGGATAGCGTGTGCGACCACCTTTCAAATCTCCTTCTTTCCTATAGGACTGACAAGGAACCCTGCTAAACTGACTTCTAGGATTTTTTTTTTTTTTTTTTTTTTTTT
>NW_007232098.1:121587-130065 GCF_000164805.1 Carlito syrichta | reverse complement strand
GATCCTTCCGCCTCAGCCTTCCAAGTAGATGGAATTACAGGCATGCGCTACCATGCCCGGCTGATTTTTTTATTTATTGTAGAGATGAGGTCGCTGCCCCGGCGGGTCTCGAACCCGCGGGGGTTCAGGCAGGCTCAGGCAATCCACTCAGCTCAGCCTCCCAAAGGCGCGGGATTACAGGCTGAGCCACCGAGCCCGGCTGGATTATTTTTTAAATGTATTACAACAGGACCCAAACAAATGTTTCCCAGAAAGTGTAGTGTTTCTTCCATTTACAGATTAAACAAAGGACTTCCCGCTCCCATGTCTTAGTGGGTTACACCAGCTTTTTAATGACCCAACTACTTTCTTTTCTCATACCCTGCAGTTTTCTACAAGTTTCTACATAATCTCATTAAGCCCTTTCTAGCCATCCTGAACATGCTGTACCTTCTTTTCAGGCAGCTATGACATGTTAATAATTATTTTTTATATATGATTTTTAAATTTTATTTTGAATATGTGGCATACAATTCAGGATTAGGTGTACAAATGGTCGTCGTACAGGTAAAATTTAGGCCTCCCTTTGGTCCCCACTTTGCTTGGTTTGAGATCAGTTACCCTTATTAATGTGTCCCCACCCCCACCCTGGCAGTATCCCACTACTGCCAATCCCTTTCTTATAGTATTATGGTAAATGTTCAGGGTTCGATTATGAGTAAGAACATGTGGTACTCAGTTCTTTGTTTCTGTAACAAATCATGGAGTATGATAGACTCTAAATCCATCCAAGTTGCTGCAAAGTCCATATGTTTGTCCTTCTTTATGGCAGCGCAATATTCCATTGTGTATATGTACTACAGGTTTTTTTATCTTGTCCAGTTTCAATGGGTAGCACAATTGGTTGAAGTACTAATTATTAAATGGCAAAAATTATCTGAACTGCACCAAGAAAGAGTGCAGTAGAAAGCACAGTAGGATAAAGTCTTTCATATGACAGTCATACAACAAAGAAAAACTCTAAAATAGTTTACAAATGTTGAATTTACTTTGTATTATCATTATTTCACAATTATGTCTAATTCTAAACTCCAAAATGTAAGAGGTACAAGAAGTAAAAGCATCCATAACATGACCAAACTACTAGAAATAGACCAGGTGCAGTGACTCACAGCCTGGTGCTGGTGTAATCCCAGCACTTTAGGAGGCTGAGGCAGAAGGATCGTTTGAACCCAGGAATTCAAGACTAGCCTGGGAAACATAGCAGGACATCAACTCTACAAATAAAAATCAAAAAATTAGCTGGGTTTGGTGGCACATGCCTGTAGTTCCAGCTACTTGGGAGTCTGAGGTGGGAGGATCACCTGAGCCCAGGAGGTAGAGGCTGTGGTGAACCCTGATCATGCCACTGCACTTCAGCCTGGGTGACACAGTGAGACACTGACTTAAAATAAATAATTTAATTTAATACTAGAAATAAATATCATAGGTGGAGAACATTTTCATTTTTTCATTTTTGAGTTGGAGTCTCATTCTGCCACCCAGGCTGGAATGCATGGCACACTCACACCCACTGCAGCCTCGACCTGCTGGGCTCAGGTGATCCTTCTGCCTCAGCCTTCCAAGAAGCTGGAATCACAGGTGTGCACCACCCTGCCCTACTGGTTTTTTAATTTATTGTAGAGAACAGGTATCACCAAGTTGCCCAGGCTGGTCTCAAACCCCTGGGCTCAGGCAATCTTCTTGTCTCTGCCTCCCAAAGTACTGGGATTACAGGCGTGAGCCACCGCACCTGGCTAACATTTCCTTTTTTCTTTTTTGTTGTTGTTGTTTTTATGGTTAAGAAAGGTAGATTTACTAAAGAGAGGATACATTGTGAAGGGCACAATGGGCAGGACAGCAGCAAGAGTGTCTGCTGTCTGCTGCCACACTTCCATTTTTCAAAGCACCTTTACAAACACCATTCTATTTATTCTCAGGACAATCAAATGTGTGAGACTACATCCATTTCACAGTTAATGAAACTGTGTCACAGATCATTTATTTCATCTTGATTTAAATGTATTTATTCAATTTTTTTTAGATATCTGATACATTCGCATCATTCAAACTTCAAAAAGTCCATAAGGTAACAGTGAAAAGCTTCCCTCCTCTTACCCCACCCACCCAGCTTTCCTTCCCAGAAGCAACTGCTGTCTTCGATTCCTATGTGTCCTCTTGGAGATATTGCATGCTCATGCAAGTACAGAGAGCTGCACATGGCTTTCCTCCTTTCTTTCTTTCTTTTTTTTTTTTTTTTTTTGAGTCAGAGTCTCACTCTGTCACTCAGATGCAGCAGCACCCTCACAGCTATCGCTGTCTCAACCTGCTGAGCTCTGGCCATCCTTCCGCCTCAGCCTTCCAAGTAGCTGGAATTACAGGTACGCGCTACCACGCCTGGCTAATTTTTTGTTTATTGTAGAGACAAGGTCCTGCCAAGTTGCCCAGGCTGGTCTCGATCCCGCAGGTTCAGGCAATCGACTTGCCTCGGCCTCTCAAAATGCTGGGATGACAGGCTGAGCCAGGCTTTCCTCCTTCTAACATAAACATCTTCAAATATGTATTGTTCTGAATCTAGCTTTTTTTCTTACTTATAGTGAACTTCCTCTTTTTTATCGTTTCATAGAATGTGATTGTGCAAACATGTAGTTTATTGAAACCATCTTATATTGATAGGTTTTTAGACGGCTTCCAAACTGTTTTTTTGATAAGTAGCCATATACATATTTGTCTGTACATGTGCAAATGTATCTGTTGAATCATGTGTATGTTGTAGAGTCAGGAAATATGTGCATTTAAAAGTTTAAGTATTAGCCGAGCTCGGTGGCTCAGCCTGTAATCCCATGCCTTTGGGAGGCTGAGGTGAGTGGATTGCCTGAGCCCGCGGGTTCGAGACCCGCCTGGGCAGTGAGACCTCATCTCTACAATAAACCAAAAAATCAGCCGGGCATGGTAGCGCATGCCTGTAATCCAGCTACTAGGAAGGCTGAGGCGGAAGGATCGCCAGAGCCCAGCAAGTCGAGGCTGCGGTGGCCGGGAGCGGCCACTGCACTCCAGTCTGGGTGACAGAGTGAGACTCCAATTCAAAAAAAAAAAAAAAAAAATTTAAGTATTGTGAAATTTTCTCCATAAGATTAGAGATTTTAGGTGACTTAGCCAAGACTGCAGATATATATATATATCACAATTATTTCACAATTATGTCCAGTTCTAAACTCAAAAATGTAAGAGGCACAAGAAGCTAAAGCATCCATAACATATATATATATTTTTTTTTTTTTTTTTTTTAATTTTTAATTTTTAATAGAGACAAGATCTCGCTATGTTGCCCAGACTGGTCTCGATCTCCTGGTTTCCAGTGATCCTTCCACCTCAGCCTCTCAGTGCTAGGATTACAGGCAGGAGCTACCACACCCAGCCAGTAGAGATAACTTTTAATGAATTTAAAGTTACACATGTTTACTATCCAGAACAATAAGAAGTGTGAAAAATGGCATAATTAGTTGGGGTAAGTGGCTCACACCTGCAATCCCAACACTTTGGGAGTTGGGAGAGACTGAGGTGGGAGGATCACTTGAGCCCAGGAATTTTAGACCAGCCTGGGCAACATTTTGTAGAGACCTTATCTCTACAAAAAAAAAAATCAAAAAATTAACTGGGTGTGGTATGTGTGCCTATAGTCCCAGCTGCTTAGGAGGCTGAGGAGGGAGGATCACTCGAGCCCAGGAGGTTGAGAATGTGGTGAGCCCTGACTAACATATCTTAAATTATTATTAATAATACATCCATTTGTTTAATATTAAAGGTCATAAGTTGGCCAGGCTCAGCAGCTCAATCTGTATAATCCCAGCACTTTGGGAGACCGAGGCGAGTGGATTGCCTGAGCCTATGGGTTCAAAACCCACCCAGACAACTTGGCAAGAGACCTCATCTCTACAATAAATCAGAAAAAATTAGCTGGGTGTGGTAGTGGGCGCCTATAGTTGCAGCTACTTGGAAGACTGAGGTGGAAGGATTGCCGGAGCCCAGCAGGTTGAGGTTGCAGTGGCCGGGAGCGTGCCACTGCACTCCAGTCTGGGCGACAGAGTGAGACTCCAACTCAAATTTTAAAAAAGGTCATAAGTCATCAACATACTTCCCTGGCAAGTTGTACCCTCACTAAAATGCTTGCTTTGCCTGGTAAGTCACTGTCCGTGGTGCTGACAACTCCCACAAGTGTTGAGCCATGATGGCCTTTCCTATTCCCGGGGCATTAAAGAATCTTATACAAATCCTCCCAGGAATTCTGAACCAGGGGAGAAGAGAAGAAATCAAGGGAAACAAGAGAAGCAGAAGGACAGGGCTACTTAGGGAAGCAGAACACTTCTGAGGTTGGATGCAGAAGGCAGAGGGACTAGTATATGATTGGTACATTTCATGAATCATCATGAATGCTAAAAGATAATTCTTCCCCCTTCATGATGAGGAGAGGGTCGTGTGCACATTGCTTTGTGCTTTCCATTTATTGTATGTTTATATCCCCTTAAGGACTTAAAGAAAAGTGAGGTTATAGAAAAGGACCGTGCAAAGAGTTATGTGGAATTCCTTGAGTAGACAATTATAGAAATAGGATGGATTGCCATCTGCCTGAGTTGCTTTAACTGTAATCCTGCTAAAGGCTGGAAATACACCAGATAACCTCCTGAGACTCTCATGATATTTGAAGTCAGGACTTCAATGGAAACATCCATCCTACTCTTGCTATGTATCTCTGTTTGAGCTTCAGGGCAGCCTGGATTTAAACTAAAGTAACATCACAGGTTATACTGATTATTTTATCTTATCTAAAGTCAGTTGCCCTCAAGTGTTGTTTTAATACTCACAAGAAGTTAATAACTCTCTCAACCTGTCACTTCTTTCCCTGACAGCGTAAAAGTATAACACAGAATGTCAATTCAATAAATTCCATTTATTCCTCAATGCTGCACTGGAACTCGACAGTCTTCCATTCTCGTGATTAAGTTTGAAAGCTATTTATGTTTTTGTACAAAAAGAAAGAGAAACATTTGGATTTATATAAAGTTTAAATTTAAAATGTTAAAAAAACTTTACATTTTTGTACTTGTCTTTCTTTTTCTCTTCAAAAATGGTGGACTTTCCAATTGGAGAGAGACTCCAATTGGAAATACTGGGGACCAGGCCAGAGAGTCCATACATTCTAAAATGGATTTTTCAATATTTGAAATGGCCTCATTGGCAATGCAGTCAGCTTTTCATGCCTGACTGCTATTATAATTATTGCTGCTACTGGGACACATAGGTTTCATTTCAAGCTGTCTGGGCTTGGGGAGCATTTGTCTTTGAGCCATCAAACCAACATCCAGATGGCAGGTCGCTAGACATAGTCTCTAGGGGACCCGTCAGTGTATTTGCCTCCACATGGGGTGAGATTTCCCCCCAAGCCACTGGGAAGGTAGTCTGTTCTCCCAAGGGTTACTTAATTCTGCTATGAGCCCCAACTCCCAGCCCATGGGATATTCTAAGCTTAAGGACTGCCTTCAAGTATTAAATCAACTGTCTCTACTCTAGAGCTATGACTTAGCTCCATCTAAAATCCATTTGAGAAAAAAAAAAGAAAAGGGTATGAAACTTTATTTTATTTTATTTGAGTCAGGGTATCTCTCTATCACCCAGATTGGAGTGCAGAGGCATGATCACAGTTTACTGCAGCCTCAGCCACCCAAGTCACTGTGAGACTACAGGCATGTGCCACCATGCCTGGCTAATTTTTAAATTTTTTGTAGAGACAAGGTCTCTCTATGTTGCCCAGGTTTGTCCTCCGTAAGTGCTTACTGAATTGAGAAAGGAAAATTATATACAAGTATTGCGGATGTTCAGAAAATGCATCCATTTCATTTATGATTGTAATAAACTCTTAATCAATAAACAATTTTTAAAGCGCACAGTATTTTGACAAAATTGTCTATAGAGGATTAAGTTAGCAAACCAGAGGGAAGCCAAAATCAGAGTTAAAACCACTTATATACAAGTATATTCCCAGTGGATGTTGTACAAAGTGAAGATAGATGGTTGTGACTGATGCACCCTGACTCTGGATATTTTTATTCCTAACTAGCTTGATTATTAACTCCGTGACAAGTAGCAGAAGCAATTAAATAGGCCCTTTGAAATAACTAAAGGAACATGAACTCATGATCTCAGGTGGGTTGGGGGAATTCACCACCATTCAGCCCATACAACTCTTTAGAATATCAAAAATAAAATTAAATAAATAAAAAAGCCAGGCATGGTAGCTCATGCCTATAATCTCAGCAGCTTGGGAGGCCAAGGCAGGAGGATTGCTTGAGTCCAGGAGTTTGAGTCCAGCCTGGGCAACATAGTAAGACCTCATCTCTACAAAAAATCAAAAAATTGTTGCCGGGTTCGGTGACTCAGCCTGTAATCCCACGCCTTTGGGAGGCTGAGGTGAGTGGATTGCCTGAGCCCGCGGGTTCGAGACCTGCTTGGGCAGCGAGACCTCATCTGTACAATAAATAAAAAATCAGCCGGGTGTGGTAGCACACGCCTATAATTCCGGCTACTTGGAAGGCTGAGGCGGAAGGATCGCTGTAGCCCAGCAGGTCGAGGTTGCGGTGGTCGGGAGCGGCCACTGCACTCCAGTCTGGGTGACAGAGTGAGACTCCAACTCAAAAAAAAAAAAAAAAAATCAAAAAATTAGCCTAGAATGTGGTGGTGCATGCCTGTTGTACCAGCTACTTGGGAGGCTGAGTAGGGAGGATCACCTGAGACCAGGAGAGCAAGGCTGCAGTGAGCTGTGACTGCTCCACTGCATCCTCCAGCTGGCAGAGTGGGATCCTGACATGAAAGAAAAGAAGGAAGGAAAGGAGGGAGAGAGGGTGGGACAGAGAACATCAACTAACTCTTGGACACATATATATAAACCTCACAACCTGACTGTACTTTCTGATTAATTTTAGTAAGTATCTGTTGATTCTTGTGAATTTTCATTGTAGACCAACCACATCATCTGAATCACCCAGGCCTGCTTCTTTTTGGAGAGCCTTTATTTTGTGTGTACACTGCCCCATTATCCTGATTATCATCACAAGCAAAAAATCTTCAGTGGGTGTTTACTAGGTAACAGACTTGGACGGTTGGCATGGGGATCGAAAGGATCAAAGAAGATGCAATCTTTGCCCTCTCAAAAGGATAGTAATGGGAACGGGCTCCATATATCCATGGAAAACACAACTACTAAGCAAGATGGAACAAGGTTGCGATTACCTTTGCAGACTGAGTCTTCACGTACAGAAACTGCTTTTCTTCTGTCCTAATACATGGACATGCTGCATCACCCCAGATGGGTCACTTGATCACGATTCCCCACTCCTCTTTCCTTTCTCCTTTGTTTTGAACAAATGTCCAAAGTCTAGTCTGTGGTCTGAGTCAATAGTATAATAATATTAGAAGGAAATGGAGCCGGGCATGGTAGCACACTCCTGTAATCCCAGCATTTTGGAAAGCTAAAGTGGGAGGATCAGTTGAACCCAGGAGTTTGAGACTAGCCTGGGCAGCATAGTGAGACTTTATCGCTCAAAAAAAAAAGAGTTTTTTTTAAATTAGCCAGGCACAGTGGGGCATGCACCTAATACCAACTCTGGAGGCTGAGGAGGGAGGATTCCTTGAACCTAGAAGTTCAAGGCTGCAGT
This sequence comes from Carlito syrichta, assembly GCF_000164805.1. Lineage (NCBI taxonomy): Eukaryota > Metazoa > Chordata > Mammalia > Primates > Tarsiidae > Carlito > Carlito syrichta. The sequence continues at coordinate 122,338 of NW_007232098.1, read as the reverse complement.
GAGTAATGATCACGCCACTACACTCTAGACTGGGTGATAGAGTGAGATCCTGACTTTAAAAAAATTAGTTAGAAAGGAAAAGCAAATCAGAAGAAGCTTTCAGTGGAACAGCAGAGTGAGTGATATCTCTCCTGGTCTCTCTTCCTGGCAGAGCTTTTGTCTTCTCCATAAAGGGGAGGTTACCCAGGCAGCTCAGAAACCTTTCCAGAAGCTAATGGCCAGGCGGAGAATTCCAAAAGAATACAGGACAAACAAACAATGCATTACTTTCTTCTCCAAGAAAAGAGCAAAAGGTTAAGAAAATTAATCAAATAAAATACAAACACAAAATTTGAATTAAGGAGACATTTCTAACCTGACTTTCAGTTGTTTACAGACAATTTTGAAGTAACTTTAATTTAGCTAATCCTTGGCTGGATTACAACACAAAAATGTTTAAGTGATTTATTGAATAGAATGTACAATGCAATCCTTTTTTTTTTGAGTTGGAGTCTCACTCAGTCGCCCAGACTGGAGTGCAGTGGCCGCTCCCGGCCACCGCAGCCTCGACCTGCTGGGATTCGGCGACCCTTCTGCCTCAGCCTTCCAAGTAGCTGGAACGACAGCAGTCTATTTTTGTAAAAAAATAGAAAAAGAAGCCAGGTTCGATGGCTCAGCCTGTAATTCTGCGCCTTTGGGAGGCTGAGGTGAGTGGATTGCCTGAGCCCGCGGGTTTGAGACCCGCCTGGGCAGCGAGACCTCATCTCTACAA
>NW_007232098.1:95551-121518 GCF_000164805.1 Carlito syrichta | reverse complement strand
AAAAAAAAAAATAGAAAAAGAAATTAAGGTATGTTTATGCACAGGGAAGGATGTCAGCTGTGATTACACCCAAAGTGCTGTGATTTTAGTTAGTTTTTATTTTCTTCTTTTGGAGTAATTGTATCTTCTATAACTAATGTATATTACTATGGAACTTTTTTTCTTCTTTCAGAAAAAGGGTCTTATCCCATTGCCCGGGCTGGAGGGCAACGGTGCGATCATAGATCACTATAGCCTCAAGTGATCCTCCCACTTCAGCATCCTGTGTGGTTGGGACTACAGGCATGCCCCACCCCACCTGACTATTTTAATGCTTCCTTATTTTTTATATTAGAAACGGAGTCTCACTATGTTGCTCAGGCTGGTCCCAAACTCTTGGACTCAAGTGATCTTTCTCTCTCAGGCTCCCAAAGTACTGGGATTATAGGCACGAGCCACCGCACCCAGCCCTATTACTTTAATAATGATTTTTAAAATATGTTATAATTTTAAAATTTATTAATATGTATCCCTTGTTTCCACATCATGGCACTCTCTAGAAAGCCTAATACCACATCATGCCAGTCACGTTCATGAACAGACCAGAGAGGGACCCAGAATTAGGGGGATGGCAGATGAGGTTCAGCTCTGAAACTGAACATAATAGAATTCCTAAAAATAACATCAAATACAGAAAGAAGATTATTGGCCAATGTATTGGTGGTGAGACTGGACAATTTCCCAAGTTTCTTGAATCATAAGGAAGTTCTATCTCAGGAAGACATGGGTTGAAAGAGCTCAAAGATCACCCCACACTTTCCTGAGCTGGCAATTCTTCGCTGTATTTTCAGCCACCGTTTCTTTCCACGAGTCTTCTTCAACTACTTATCTGTGGATCAGGTGGACGTGTTAGTTTCATTAGAAAGCATACTCTGTAAGCCCACAGAACTGGACTGGGAGGCCACTGTCTACACATTGGACTCAAGTGATTTCCCTATAGCTGGCTTCTTTCTGCCCCTTCTCCAGGGAACAGCCCCTTACCAACACCAGTCTTTGCGGAATATGCCCATATTTCTAGTAGTAAGTCATAGGATGCAGGTGACCCCTCCTGGGATGCAGGTAACCAAGCAACCTGAAGATAATATAGTCCTCTTATAATCCATGTGACTGTCAACACTGTATAGGAATTTGAACAATTAACTTGCTTGATTATCAAACTGTTTGCTGTACTGTCTTCAGGCACAGATTCTTCACCAACTGGCTGCCATCAGTGTCTCTGTAAGTTTTGTTTTTTGTTTTTGTTTTTCAGTTAGAGTCTCACTGTCACCTAGGCTGGAGTGCAGTGGCACACTCGTGGCCACTGCAGCCTCAACCTGCTGGGCTCAGGCAATCCTTCCACTTCGGCCTTCCAAGTGGCTGGAACCATGGCATGTGCCACCACACCCAACTAATTTTTTGATTTATTGTAGTGATGAGGTCTTGCCAAGTTGCCCAGGCTGGTCTGGAACCCCTGGACTCAGACAATCCTCTCACCTCTGCCTCGCAAAGTGCTGGAATTACAGGCCAACACGCCCAGCGCCTCCGTAAGTTTTAATAAACAAACGTCTCTCCCTGCTGGACCTCCAGGTGACTTTTTTGGAATAGGTAAACAGTACAAGCAAGTCATCACAGATTTGGGGCTATCTCATTACATGGGCCCTTGTAAGCTGCAACTGGTCAAATTGCACCCAGGGGAAACACGAGGATGCTGCCAGGCTTCCTCCAAGTTGGGGTCCCCACAAGTTTTCCTGAAGATGCCTCTGACAGCATACCTGACATGCACCATGGCTCTAAGTCCACACACATGACAGCCAGGAATCAAACTGAATATGCAATATCAGCAAAGCAGAAGTCTTTTATACTTTTAGAGGAAAATAAATAAATATAAATAAATATTTTAATATTTTCTTCTCAGACTCCAAAACGTGTCTGGTGTACCCCAATTTGAAGAACTCGGCAGAAGAGCAGGAATAGAGACAAACATTTAGTGTCAGCAGTAAAGTCAAAAGTTTCACATGATTCATTACATAACTACTCCATGTGGATAGATTAGGAAGGTCTGATCTGAAAACCAAGGTGCACAGAAGAAAAGAAATTTACCATGCTCCCATAGTTCACCAGGGCACAGTTGAAATCTCAGTCATCTCTGCCTAACCCTGCATTTGGGTCTCTCCACCTCTCAGGAGGTCCCTGCCTGGTAGGCTGGTCCAGGAAGACTGCCGGTGAGGAAGCCCCAGACTGGGTGTTGAAGCATCACTCAGATCACCCCAGCTAACGTGGAGAACAGAAGGCAGAGGGTAGGAGCAGACAAAAACCACAAAGGAAGGAGGAGTGACCAGACTGGGGAAATGAAGAGTTTGTGGGAAAATGGGGAGGCATCCCATGTTGAAGGTGTTAGTGAGCCCATGAGAGAAAAGTGCCCTGGAGACACTGGGAGAAACCAGTAATCAGCTCAGGCATGAGGATGCAGAAGGCGAGTCACCTGGGTAGAGGCTAAAACCAAAGATGTGACATAGAAAAGGAACACATGGAGAGAAACCTGAAGAGAGGAGGGGACAAAGGGAGCCTCCAAAGTCAGGTTGTGTGAAATATGGAGTCACCTGCTGTGGCAGTAAATGCTGAGTCCAACCAAAACTAAGTCACACATCAACACGCATATCACAACCCCAACAAAATTAGCAACAAAAAATGCATAAGCCTAATCTTTTACTCAAAATTGTATCCACTCAGAATCTTATGGCTGTGAATTTTTATCGTATGACTGAAAACATGAAATATTCCATAGTGAAAGGTCATCAGTAGCAAAATAATTGCATATAACAGCACTAAGCTAAACACCGATCTACCAAACCAGAACAGTGTTTGAAACCCTGAATGATTAATTCTTTTAGGAACACATGCCTTTTCTGGTTAAGATTTTTTCACAACAGAAGGGGTTAAAAAAAAATTAAGCAGCAAAACCTGTAGATTTCCTGTTGCTTCAGTGAGATTGTTGATCTGGTAACCGGTCCAGCAGATCTGAGGGAGCCGTTCACCCACTGTGGGAGGGTGGCCCTTCTCAAGTCACATGACCCCACTTGACCAGAGATGTGGGACAAACCCGGAGCTTTGGAAGACTCGGTGTTTGGGCTTAAAATCTGGGGAGATTTCTTTCCAATTCGTGACCCTGAAAGGATTCCTAATGAGGTTCTGGAGGGCCATTCTAGAGGTCTCTGGAGGTGTTCTGGATTTGGGGGATAGAGTTCAAAACGGAATTTCCCTGGCCTCCTCAAGTCAGACAATAATCCTTTCCTGGAACCCAGGGTAAGTCACAAGCCACTGAGATTAATGTCTCCGAAGGAATTTGTCTTTCTCCTGCCCTTCTCATCTATGTGTCTGACCAGCTCACCCATCTAGTCACCAGGGAGATGACAGACCCCATCACTATGGCAACAGGCATGTGAGTAACCCACCCCTCGGCCTGCCAGTCATCACCATGATGTTAATACCTGTGCTTATCTGCCCCTTCATGATGATGCAAAATACCACCACCCAGTCACCTTAATGACCTGTCCCCATCAAAGGAAAGGTTTAAGAGGCATTCAACCGCAAGCAGCCATCATCATTGCTTTTGTTAAACTCTGGCCTGGCCATGTTTCCATTAAGACATGGCCTGGTCATGTTTCTCTTTAGTCTCTGGCTCCCTCTCCAAATCTGAGGGAGGTAGATCCCCTTTTTCTCTTTCTTTCCAATCTATTTTCTAAATAAATTATATTTTCCTATCTAATTTCTGTGCAATTCCTTGCAGCTTACCTGTGGCACCAGATCACAAACCCCCATCTAACCTAACAGGGGAACTTACCTTTGTTTATTATCCCAGCTCTCAAATAGGACCAGAGCAAAGATGAGTCAAAGCCAGCCAGCTCTTAGCCTGTTGTGGCGCCTGGAATGTCACTACTTTAGAGTGTTCTTTTTGCTCTAGACACTTGCTTGTTGAGATGTAGCACCTTCAACACATGTCGCTTTTCACCTGAACTTGGTGAGAGTGAGATCTGGTAGAAAGAAGTCCTATGGGATTTAAACATAATCTAGACGACCAGGATGGCTAACACGAGGGAGATGGAAAGACACATTCTGAAGGGGAAGAGAGGAGGGCCCCACAGTGACCCTCCTACACACAACTTTCCAGGAGTCTGGACAATGACTTTCTGATGGATTCACCTCTGGCTTATGTCTAGTCCAAACTGCCAGATAGATCAGATAGACTTCTTGGTAAACACCAAAATGAGGAGAGGTTCTGGCAGGGGTGGAAAGGATGGTGGTTTTTGCAGCATAGTTGAAAATAGCAGTCCCATCAAGCCAAAGAGACCTCAGAGAGAGCCAACAGCATTTGTATTATCCATGCTGGCTTCTATGGCCTCCTATGAAAGGTGATTGCTGGATTCATCTCTGGGTTTCTTCTCTTTTCTCACTCCCTTCCTGGTGTTGAGCATCTGATGAAGCAATGAACATGAGTGAGAATTGACTGGACTTGTAGTAAACCCCGTAGTCCTGAAGGCAACTTTGGGAGACAGAACCCACCTCTATCAAGGATGGTCTTTGAGAGGTTTGGTTCAGTTTCTACTTATCTGGAGGAGACTCATTAAACCAGAAAATCTGTTTCATATAGTAGACTGTTTTTAATGCATCATAATTGGTTGGACTTTGTTGGAGATTGTGCCAACACTGAAAATTAATTGCCAGATGTTTGGATAGTAAATACAGATAACTGCTGAATAACACAAATGCTTGGCTTCTCAATGTTTGATTTATTGGGATACATGTGCTGATGCTGGTCTCTAAATATCCTAGAGAACAAGATGATGTAGGCCAGGTGCAGTGGTTCACACCTGTAATTCCAGCATTTTGGGAGGCCGAGGCAGGAGGATCACTTGAGTCCAGGAGTTCAAGACAAGCCTAGGCAACATAGCAAGATCTTGTCTCTACAAAAAACAAGAACTAGCTAAGCATAGTGGTACACACCTGTAGTCCCAACTTCTCTGGCGGCTGAGGCAGAAGGACCTCCTGAACCCAGGAGGTCAAAGCTGCAGTAAGCTGTTATCATGCCACTGTACTCCAGCCTAGGTGACAGAGTGAAACCCCAACTCAAAGGAAGAAGAAGAGGAGAAGGAGGAGGAGGAGGAGGAGGAAGAGGAGGAGGAGAGAAAAGAGGAGAAGGAGGAAGATGGAATAGGTATCTAACAATGACCTCCCATACTAGGTACTTGCTGAGGATTGAATGTTGATGTTCCCCCAAATCCATATGCTGAAGCTCTAATCTACAATGTATTCGTATTTGGAGCCTTTGGAAGATAATTAAGTCATGAGAGTGGAGCCCACCTAAATGAATGTACTGCCCATATAAGAAGAGACATGTGACTAATGATCTCTCTCTCTCTCTCTCTCTCTCTCTCTCTCTCTCTCTCTCTCTCTCTGTGCCACATGAGGACACAGCAAGAAGACAGCTGTCTGCAAATCAGGAAAAGAGTCCTGTCCAGGAACTGAATCTGTCCATGCCTTGATCTTGAACTTCCCAACTTCCAGAACTGGAAGAAATACTTCTCTGTTATGGTATTTTTATTCTATGGTATTTCTGTTATAGCCATCTTAGCTGAGATAGTACTGTATAATAATAACGCAGGACCATCCTTTTCTTGGGGTTGAGCTACTGTCCAATGAGCGTCTAGTGAGGGCAGTACTGCTAACGCCTGCACAACACACCTGCATCAACTAGAGTTTTGCTTTATCTTGGTGCAATTTTTGGAAAAAAGAAGCATCTCTTTTCCACGATCATGTAAACTAAAATAAAGAAATGGGTCCAAGAAAGCAAAAAATAGTAATAATAATAATAATGCAGGTGTTGGCTGGGAGCGGTGGCTCATGCCTATAATCCCAGCACTGTGGGAGGACAAGGTGAGAGGATTGCCTGAGCCCACAGGTTTAAGACCCGCTTGGGTAACTTGGTGAGACCTCATCTCCACAATAAATCAAAAAATTAGGGCGTGGTGGTATGTGCCTGTGGTTCCAGTTATTTGGAAGGCTGAGATAAAAGGATCACCTGAGCCCAGCAGGTCAAGGCTGCAGTGGCCAGGAACGTGCCACTGCACTCCAGCCTGGGCGACAGAGTAAGACTCCAACTCAAATAAATAAATAAATAAATAGATAGATAAATAAATAAATAAATAAAGCAGGCAGACAATGTTTTTTAAATCTTAGCTGATATTTTCTTCCTACATATTCTTTGACTATTTGGCCTTTGGTCTCATTCAGTCATGCAGGTCATTATGTTAGGGGATTTCTTTTAAAAGAATGCTGATTCGCTGGCTTATCTCTCTAGTGAATCCTACCTCCCCTTCTTTTCCACAAGCACCTAGAATTTCTGATCAGCTTTGAGTACATGTGTCTTGATTGTCCACAGATTACCAGACATTTGAGGAGAACCACTAATGGGAAGACAGATAGCAAAACAAAGAAACAGAATAAAAGGATCTTAGAGAAAAAAGATAATGCAGGGAGTGTTTTTAAAATGTCAAAACATTATCATAAATATCCTCAGAGCATCCAGGTGCTCACACCTATAATCCCAGCACTTTGGGAGGATCACTTGAGCCTAGGAGTTTGAGACCAGCCTGGACAATATAGCAAGACTCCCATCTCACCTCCCCCCTCCTCCCCATATATGTATATCCATAAAACAAAAACTATGCTATTAAAAATAAATAATAATAAAAGAAGAAACAGCTCTTAAAAATATAAAATAGAATTGCCAAAATGAAAAAAAAGGAATCAACAAGTTAGAAGATAAAGTTTTGCGTATTTTCCCAGAATAATGGAAAATATGGAAAAAATTAAAAGATAGGAAAATGAGAACCCACTCCAAGAGTTCTAGAACCCAGCTAATGGAAATTCCAGGAAAAAAAGAAAGGAACTAAAGGGAAGATTTTATTAAAGGAATAACAATGTTTATCAGAATCAAAATAGTTCACAATTGGACTCATGGCAAGTTATCATCAAATTTCAATCACTGAAGATAAACAGAAGCAGTTAACAACCCAAAAATGAGAATAAATTATTTGTGACTGCATCAAAATAAAGGACTACTCTCTCTAAAATATAAACAGTTGCTATGTTTATTTATTTATTTTTAAAGATAAGGTCTCTGTCACCCAGACTGGAATACAGGGGCACAACCATAACTCACCATAAACTTGAACTCCTGGGCTTAAGGGTTCTTCCTGCTTCAGCCTTCCAAATAGTGAGTAGGGACTACAGGTGCACACCAACCACACTCAGCTAATTTTTTAATTTTTTGTGGAGATAGGATCTCACTATGTTGCCCAGCCTAGCCTCAAACGCCTGGCCTCAAGTGACTCTCCCACCTTGGACTCCCAAAATGCTGGGAATACAGGCATGAGCCACTGTGCCTGGTCAAAAATGTTCTATAAGTAATAAGATAAAAATTAACACCTTAATGGAAAAATTGGCAAAAGTTTACATTAAAGGAATTTTAAATGACTCTTAAAATATGAAAAGGTGACCACTTTCACTCATAATGAGAGAAATACAAATTAAATCTCACAGACATCTTTATCATCTATAAGCTTAACAAATACAAAAGATTTATAATGTCTGTGTTGGCAAGAATATGCAGAAATAAGTACTCTCATAATAACCTCAGTAATGGAAAACTTGGCCAAACCTAGCAAAAACACAAATGTGTATACATTTTGGCCAGAAATTTCACTTCTAAAAATTTTTCCTATAGACACATTCACATTGTGAATTGCTTATATATAAGAGTATTCTGTTCAGTATATTTTTAATGGATACAGTTTGAAATACATTATAGTATATCTATAAACTAGCATACTAGGCAAGAACAAAAAAGAATGGAGTTTGTGCATTTCGTTTGTGAACTGAAGTGAAAAACATATAAGTTTAAAAAGCAAACCCTGAACAAGATATATGATGTGTGTATCAGTGTGTAACAAACTTCCCAGAACATAATAAGACGTCCATTTTATTATGCTTACAGATTCTCTGGGTCAGGATTTTCTTGCAGGGCACCGTGGGCTGTTTGTCTTTACTCTGTCGAGTCTGGGGTCTCTGCTCTTTCAAGTCTGGGATGTCAGCTGAACAGACCTGGAAGTGACCTGATGTCAGGAGGTTGGTATCATCTGGTGTCTTCACTTTCAGCTGGCACTGTCAGTCAAATCACCTGCCTTACTAAGTCTTGGGCTTCCACATAGCATGCAGGTGGGTTTCAAAAGCAAGTGCCTCAAGAGGCAAGAAAACTGACCAACAGTCACAACCACCATGTTCTATTGGCTGAGGCAGCCACAAGGGTCCTTCCACTCGAGGGAAGGTTAACATCATTGCTTATTGGAAAGAGGATCAATGTCATACAGAAGTAGAACTGAAAGGATGAATACACCAAAGAGGCCGTCTTTGGAAAATCCAATTTGCCATCATATGCTACTGGTTGTGGGAAAAAATTATATATATTTTTTGCTTTTTTACACAGACTATCCTGGAAGACATGCCTAAGAAATATCTAATACCTAGTGTCTTAGGGAAGGAGACTAGATCATTAGAAACAGGATGGGGTCGGGCATAGTGACTCATGCCTGTAATCCCAGCACTTTGGGAGGCAGAGGCAAGAGGATTGCCTGCGACCAGGAGTTCAAGACCATCCTGGACAACTTGGAGAGACCTTGTCTCTACAATCAAAAAATTAGCCAGACTAGATGGCACAGACCTGTGATCCCAGCTACTTGGAAGGCTGAGGTGGAAGGATGGCCTGAACCCAGCAAGTGGAGGCTGCCATGGCCATGAGTGCGCCACTACACTCCAGCCTGGGTGACACAGTAAGACTCTGATTCAAAAAAAGAAAAAAAAGAAACAGGAATGGAAGGAAGATTTTTGTATCATACCCTTTTATACACTTTTGAATTTTGAACAGTGTGACAGTATTACCTATTCAAAATACACATATATATCCCACCAAAGGTAAAGAGAAGATTTCAAAGGCTTCTAAAGAAAAAGGCATGTCACATACAAAGAATCAGGAATTAAAGTGACAGCAGACTTCTTTGGAATCCACAAGACAAAGAATAGTGCCTTTACAATTCAAAGGGAAAATAGTTTCCAAACTAGAATGGTACCAGAAATCCTGTCAATCAGGTGAGAGGTAGAAAATAGACATTTTCAGATTTCCACTGTTTAAAATTTTTTATCTCTTGTGTACCCTTAAAAAAAAAAAAAAAATGACTCCAGGGTATGAGCTACCAATACTCTACAGGAAAAAAAAAAAATGGACAAGAAAGGACTGCTGTATTTACTATTTGCATATCACATTCTTATAGTCATAACAGTGTAAACACCAAGTGATGACTGAACTTAAAAAGCGTATGTCAGCTCTCTGGGAGATTAGGGTGGGGGAAGAAAACCTGGGGTGGAAACAGCTACAAAAAAGCAAAACTCTTCCCTTCAGTCTAAGGAAGGCAATATAGATCTGAAATTTAAATATCAAGAAAGAACAGCAGAAGCATGGCATTTGGAAACTCAGGAGAAAAAAGTCAAAAATACAATTTAAAGATTGTAAGTGTCTGTCTTTTGGGGATAGGAGTCAGGAATGGGGAAGGAAGAAACAAGACTATTTTCATAATAAAGCCCAAAGAACTATTTAACTTTTTAAAAATATGTACATTTATTTTTTTATTAAAAAATAAAACAATTGGCTGGGCATGAGGACTCATGCCTATAATCCCAGCACTTTGGAAGGCCAAGATAGGAGGATCACTTGAGCCCAGGAGTACGAGATCAACCTGGGCAACATAGCAAGAGCTCACCTTTACAAAAAAAAAATCAAAATATTAGCCAGGCATGGTGGCGCATGCTTGTAGTCCCAGCTATTTGGGAGGCTGAGGCAAAAGGATCACCTGAGCCCAGGAGGTTGAGGCTGTGGTGGCTGTGAACATGCCACTGCACTTCAGCCTGGGCAACAGAGTGAGACTCCGACTCAAAAAATTTTTAAAATAATAAACAATATTTTAAATTTTAATTTAAAAGTTTTAAGTATAGCCTTAGAAACAAAAAAGTGCTGGTATCTAGTAAGCATTCAGCAAATGACTGCTGTTGTTATTATGTAGTAAGAATTGCCTTGGGAAAGGAAACCAAGAATTACATTGTTTCTGAAGCTTTTGCAAAATCAAGCCTTCCTGTAGACCAGGGATTAACAAAAGGATGCCATCTGCGCAGAATCTGTAAGCGTAGAGCCCACAGAGCAGGAATTTAGTGGCCAGTATTCAAACTGAACCATGCCAAAGCTGGCAGTCCCGGTGTGACAGACAGAGAGACAGGAAAACAGCAAGAGAGAGTGCCTTTGAGAAGCAAAGAAAGTTCATAGAGTATTTTGGAGCCACCTCCCTGCCCTTTCGTTCCCTGATTCTCTATTCATCATACAACATTTTGGTGGTTCATTCAACCTCAGCTTGAAGCTGGGTCCAAGTGGTCTTGTGACTGGAGGTTATTTCCTTTACTGTGAACTAGTTGGTTTGCACAGAGCCTCGGGTGAGAGTGTTTGCTGTGTGGGAAGGCCTGTGGGCTGATAAGCAAAGAATGTATTGAAAAAATTGTGTCTGGAACGCAGGTGCCCGCGAAGGTGTCATCCTCCTCCCAGGTCCCATCTGAGCAGCTGGGCAGCCTCCCTAAAATTCCTGACTTTCTCATCTATAATCAGATCCACAGTATCTTCCATCTGCAACCTGTAGTATCCAAAATATTGACGCTGGGCCACAGCCAAACCTTTGATGCATACACTGTTTATGGTCTTTGCCGCCCCACCTTTGAGAACAGACTGTGTCCCCAAACCAGAGGGGAGATTTGACCTGGGCTCTACTAAGCATGTTCTCCACCCCCAATCATCCGTGATCAGGCCAGGGATGGAAATGAGGTTCCTGGTGGATATCCATTGAGTGCCCTAAGATTGGTTTTGTTTTTTTTTTTTAGTTAGGGTCCCATTCTGTCACCCAGGCTGAAGTGCAGTGCCATGATCATGGCTCACTGGAGCCTCAACCTCCTGGGCTCAGGTGATCCTTCTGCCTCAGCCTCCTTGGAACTAGAGATTCATGCCACCATGCCCGACTAATGTTTTGGGGTTTTTGTTGTAGAGATATGGTCTTACTATGTTGTCTCCAACTCCTGGGCTCAAGCAAACCTGCCTCAGCCTTCCAAAGTGCTGGGACTACAAGCGTGAACCATTGTGTCTGACCTGCCCCCAAGATTTTATCAGCAGCAGCTGGGTTTGAGAAGAGGACCATTTGCTGCTCAGGTCACAGATGGTGTATTCCAACTGTGGGCATTGCCTATGTAGGAAGGAAGATCTTATGAAGACAGGAGGAGGTTGACGTGCAGGCAGGGAGGCTGGACTGGCAGCAGGAGCCCTGTCCAGAACCCTAGCCACATCCTTGCCCTTCCTTTTCAGGAGAGACAAAAATATCCAGTTTTGCTTAAAGCCTGTTCCAACTGGGTTTTAGCCCCTCGCAACTGAGAAACTTCTAACTGCAACACCCCCCTCACCTGAGGGAGATTCATTCCAAGACTCCCCATGGATGCCTGAGACCTTAAATAGTACCAAAACCGATCACCATCAATCAGAACACATTTCCTTCACGTCTTCTCCCTACAAATCTAAGGCCTGCTCCATCTCAACTAAGCACTTATTATGCACTACGGTAGTAACTTTTGCAGTTTAAAGTGCAACAGCAAAACGAGTATGATATTGTTTTCTTTTTCACAATTCCATGGATAGAAGATTTGTTCTTACTGTGAATCTTAGCAACTTCAGCATACAATTCTTTTTTCCGTATTAAGTAGAGAACTTTCACCTCACTCTGGCATATCCAAATTGCAAGCATCACTACTCTTGGGCTTTGGGGCTATTGTTAAGTGAGATAAAGGTGACTTGAGCACAACCACTGTAATACTAGACAGTTAATCTGATAACCCAGATGGCTACTCAGTGAATAATAAAAGGGTAGCCTGAACACCATGGTGGATATGCAGAACACAGGGATGATTTACATCCTGGGCAGGAAAGAATGGGATGGAGTAAGACTTCATCATGCTACTCAAAATGGTACACAGAGGCCAGGCATGGTGGCCCATGCCTGTAATCTTAGCACTTTGGGAAACTGAGGCAAGAGGATTGCTTGAGCCCAGGAGTTCAAGACCAGACTAGGCAACGTAGTGAGGCTACATCTCTACAAAAAATAAAAAAATTAGCCAGGCTACTCGGGAGGCTGAGGAGGGAGGATTACCTGAGCTCAGGAGGTCAAGTCTATGGTGAGCTATGATTGCGCCACTGCACTCCAGCCTGGGTGACAGTGAGACCCCAACTCAAAAAAATGAAAAAAAAAAAGTGACACACAATCTAAAACATATAAATTACTCATTTCCTAAATGTTCCATTTAATGTTTTGGGGTTGTGGTTGGCTGTGGAAAGAGAAATCTCAGATAAGGAGAACAACTGTGATACAATAGGTAATTGACTCTCAAAAGAGTACAGACACCATTTCCTCTGGAATGTGCCTTTTTGCAGCATGTGTGCTTTTGAGGGCAATGTAGACTGGGGGTAACAAGCAGGGGCTTGCAGCAGGCTAGGTCTTCAAACTCAGTTCCAGCACTTACTACTGGCAGAACCAGGAATTATGAATCAACCTTCTAAACTTAAGTCTCTAACATGTATTAAGAGAGATGGCGTGTGCAAAGTGCTGAGTTTGGTGCTTGGTACATAGCTATTTCTCGTTATTTTATCTCCTGTATCTATCCCAGAGGGGCTCATTACATGTGGAATAGAGCCTGCTTCATTTCCTTCTAGAAAAGAGATGGTACCCTGCTATCTGTGTTTATTGCTGTATTTAATTTTATTTGTAAATTTCAGAAATGTTCAAAATGTGTATGGGTCTGCACTGAGGTCAGCAGTTTAAATTACTACTTGTAATAAAACTATGAAGGGTTGGGTGATGAGGAATAAACAGATCTATATCTATTGTTGTATCTATAAATAAAAGTCAGGATAAAACTTCAAAAGAATTCTTCTAGGAAACTCCCAGACTTCAAAGCCTGAGGTTTGTCCACTTAGAATACTATGAACTGACTGGGCACGGTGGCTCACACCTATAATCCCAGCACTTTGGGAGGTGGAGGTGAAAAGATTGTCTGAGCCCAGGGGTTCGAGACCAGACAACTTGATAAAACCTCGCCTCTAAAATAAATTGAGAAAAATTAGCCAGACGTGATGGCACACACCTGTAGTTCCAGCTACTTGAAGGCTGAGGTGGAAGGATCGCCTGAGCCCAAGCAGGTCAAGGCTGTGGTGGCTGTGAGTGTGCCACTGCACTCCAGCCTGGATGACAGAGTGAGACTCAGACTCAAAAAAAGAAAAAGAAAAAAATACTATGAGCTGCCATCCCTGACTCCAAGGAACACATCGTGTAATGGGAACTCCAGGAGGTAATGTCAAGAGGGCCGAGAAATAAGGCAAAATTGAGTGACAGAGGTGACCCCTGCCCGTGAGGCAGGACAGGAATGATTGTGCCCTTTTTGGCTCTGAATTTTTATGGGATTTCACTGTGCACAGAAGTGAGATCCACAGTTTCAATTACACTAAACCCTCCATTGTATCTATGAAATGGAGCCATTCATTCAAGTGGGCAGAGGACTATTGGTAGCATTGGCTCAGGACTAAACAGCTGACTGTCCTTAGGTGAGTCCACTCTCTAGGAGCAAAGGTCTTTGTTCTGTGAAGTAAGAACAGTGATCAAAACCATTAGGGACATGAGGACTCTCCTTTTCCTGTTATCCAGGCATTGAACCAAAGTAACCTGTCAAGCTTTCGTCTTCTGCTGTGGCTTCAGTCTGACGACTATTCCTCAATCCAGGAATTGGATTGAGTAAGGTGTGTATATCATTGTATTCTCAAGTGTGGTTGCAGAACAAAGTTGTTGAACTGGCAAGCCCTTATCCTAGGGCATTTTGTACTAATACTTCGTATCTGGCCTTGATTAGAAAGGTTTGTTTTGCCAAAAACTCGAATGACATACATACTATGGAATATGACTCAGCAATCAGATATAATAAACTATTGGAGCAAACTACAGTTTTAACAGATCGCCAAGGAATTACCCTCAGCAAAAAATGTCAACCCCAAAAAGTTACACATGGTATACTTTCATTTATAAAACATTTTGAAATGACAACATCTTAAAAATGGAGGACAGATAAGAAAGTGGACTGGCTGCTGTGATTCACACCTGTAATCCCAGCACTTTGGGAGGCGAGAGGATTTTGTCTGAGCCCAGGGGTTCGAGACTAGCCTGGGCAATTTGGTGAGACCTCTTCTCTAAAATAAATTAAAAACTTAGCCGGATGTGGTGGCACGTGCCTGTGGTTCCAGCTACTTGGAAGGCTGAAGTGGAGGGATCACCTGAACCCAGGAGGTTGAGGCTGCGGTAGCCAAGATTGTGCCAGTGCATCCTAGCCTGAGCAACACAGTGAGACTCCAACTTTAAAAAAAGAAAAAAGTGGTTGCCAGAGGCCTAGGGATTGGGATAGGGAAGGAGGGACAGGCATGGGTTTAGAGGACAGCACCAGGCATCCTTGCGGTGATGGCTCTATTCTGTGTCTTGACTATGATGGTAGAGTTACAGACCTACACATGTAGTAGAAAGGCAGAGAACTAAGCACACACATGCACACAAACAAGCACAAGGAAAACTGGAGAAATGGGAATAAGATTGAGAGGTGAGGGATTGCGAGGAGACGGAGGGGATGGAGAGTTGTTGATCAAAGGGTTCAAAGTTTCAGGTAGAAAAAAAGAGCAAGTATTGAGATCTATTCACAGCAGAGTGATTATAGTCAATAATAATGTAGTCTATATATTTTTTTAAAGATGGAGTCTTGCTATATTGCCCAGGCTTATCTCGAACTCCTGGCCTCAAACGATACCTCCACCTTGGCCTCCCAAAGTGCTGGGATTACAAGTGTGAGCCACCATGCCCAGCCACTTAATAATGCACTCTATATTTCAAAATAACTCAGAGTAAATTTCAAATGTCTCACCAAAAAAATAAGTAATCGGGGTGATGGATATGTTATGTACATATCTACATTGTAAACATATATTAAAACATCACATTGTCTAAATGTATAAAATTATGATTTGTCGATTTAAAATTGTGGATATATACTTTTTCTGAGTCAGGGGTCTCCTCTGTTGCCCAGACTGGAGTGCAATGGCATAGATCAAGGCTTACTGCAGCCTCAATTTCCCGGGCTCAGGTGATCCTTTCGTCTCAGCCTCTCGAGTAGCTGGGACTACAGGTGTGTACCACCATGCCTAGCTGATTTTTCTATTTATTGTAGAGATGAGGTCTTGCCAAGTTGCCCAGGCTGGCCTCAAACCCCTGGCCTCAGGCAATCCTCTCACCTCTACCTCCCAAAATGCTGGGATTACAGATATGAGCCACTGTGCTTGGCCTAAAATAATATTAAATTTTAAAAAGACACAATGAGATTTTTTTTAAAGAAAAGTTTAGTGGATCCATGTCAACATCCTGCTTATGATATTACACTATAGTTTTGCAAAATATATAGTTTTGGGAAAACTGGGCAAAGTGTACACCGCATTTCTCTGTATTATTTCTTACAACTGCATATGAGTTTACAATGGTCTCAACTTAAAAAAAGGTTTGGACCAGGTGCAGTGACTCACACTGTAATCCCAGCACTTCGGGAGGCTGAAGTAAAAGGATTGCCTGAGCTCAGGAGTTCAAGATCAGCCTGGGCAACTTAGCAAGACTGCTACAACAAATCAAAAAATTAACGAAGCAGGGTGGCACATGCCTGTAGTCCCAGCTACTTGGAAACCTGAGGTGGAAGGATTGCCTGAGCCCAGCAGGTCGAGGCTGCAGTAGCCGAGATCACACTACTGCACTCCAGCCCGGGTGACACAGTAAGACTCCGATTCAAAGCAATTATAATAATGATAATACATTCTAAAATGTTTGTTTTTACATTACTAGAGCCAGGGAGGTCCAGTCTTTTCTTCATAATCTGAAGAAAGCAGTCATACCAGGAGGGCTCCTTTGTCCAAATCAACTTAGTCTCTCATCTGTGTTGGCCCAGAAACCACTTATGGTTAAGAGGCAAGCAAACCAACTGCTTCAATTCCTTTCCAATTGGTTCTTAATACTAGTCAGGAACATTTAGACCTCATTTCCATAAAACTAAAAATTATTCATAAGTTCCAAAGCAGCAACATTTAATGAGACACTAAATAGCTTCTGAATGAAGATGGAGAAATGGTGCATACTGTACTCAGGTTTTAAGAACCCTGCAAGGAACAGTATTCACATCTCACAAGACCCGCACACATAGTCATTTAGTAGTCATATACTGGGAGCATTTGAATTAGACTCAGCCCAAATACAAAGAATTAGGAAAGACAAAAAGGGGAAAAAAGGCACAGGCAGAGTGGGAATTAAAAATAATTGTATATTACGTAGCCATAAAGAAGGCCACATGGAAGGCTGAGGCTGAAGGATCGTCGGAGCCTAGCAGGTCGAGGCTGCGGTGGCCGGAAACGTGCACTGCAGTACAGTCTGGGCGACAGAGGAGATTCCAACTCAAAAACAAAAAAATTTTTACCAAAAAGAATCAGCATTAAATGAACAGAATAGTATACCAGACCAAATGAAGTTCATCTAAAATATGTAAAGATGGTATAAAATATAAACTTTATTAATATAATTAATCATAAAACATTTTAAAAGTAAAAAATTCAGATGATCTCAATATCCAAAAAGACATTTAATAAAATGCCACATCAATTGCCAATTTAAAACCAAGAATAGGCTGGGCATGGTAGCTCAAACCTGTAATTCCAGCACTTTGAGAGACCAAGGCAGGAGGATTGCTTGAGTTCAGGAATTTAAGACCAGCCTAGGCAACATAGCAAGACCTTGTCTCTACCAAAAATAAACAAATTAGCCAGGCTTGGTGGCACACTCCTGCAGTTCCTACTACTTGAGCGATTGAGGCAGAAAGATCTTCTGAACCAAGGAAGTTGGGGCTGTAGTGAGCTGTGATCATGCCACTACACTCCAGTCTGGGCAAGAGAGTGAGATCCTTACTCAAAAAAATAAAAATAAGTAAATAAGTAATACCAAGAGTAATACCCTGGTTTCTCTCCAGAGTGTATAAAGCTTTTACCTTTTAAACTCAAAAATGTGTTTTTAAAATAGCAATAGAAGGATATTTTAAACATAATAAATTATGTTTATTTATAATGAAAGGGACCTGGGAGATGTTGGTCAAAGAATACAAAATTTCAGTTAGACCAGAGGCATAAGTTCAAGAGATCTGTTGTACAACATGGTGACTACAGTTAATAATAGTGTTTTATATTCTTGAAGATCACTAACAGTAGATTTTAAGTCTTCTCACCATAAAAAATGGTATGTGAGGTAATAACTTAATTAGCTCAATTAGCCATTTCATAATTTACACATACTTTAAAATATCAAATTGTACATGATAAATAGTAATTTGTCAATTAAAAATATGTAATAATGTGATATTTAATAATAACATATAAGGATCATTTCTGTAAATATGATGAATAAGTCAAAGCAATCTATTATTTCATCTCGTTGTAGAAATGCTACTAAAACAATTCGAAAAAGGAAAAAGTATAAAAATTGGAAATAAAAGACAAAATTGTCATTTTCTTTAGCCATGTATAATGGTGTAAACCTGTAGTCCCAACTATATGAGAGGTTGAGGCAGGAAGACGGTTTAAGCCCAGGAGGTTGAGGCTGCAGTAAGCTGTGATCTCACCACTGCACTCCAGCTTGGGTGACAGAGTAAGATACCATCTTAAAAAAAAATCATCATTTTTTTAGTAAATATCTGAAAAATATAATAGGCTGAAGTGCAGAGATATAAGAATTGTTAAGACAGTTTGGGTGGTCAGATTGACACAAAAACACAAAGCTTTCTTATTTGTTGACAATAACTAGGTTTAAAAAAAAAAGATGTATTCACAATAGAAATAAAGTGCATCAAACACATAGAAACTGGCTAAGTAAGTAGCATGCAAATTAAATAAGAAAAACTGTAAAACACCAAGGAGCACTGAAGAAAATACAAGCAGAAAGAAATGCCGTGGGTGTCCTGCACTACTATTTTTGTCTCATTTGTTGTCATTGTTCCTGTCTTAGCCCCACCCCCAACCTCTTGGCTACCACTTTCTCTGGGTTCCCTCGCAGCCATGCGCAGGCTTGTTGGAACTGTCACTCATAGTGACGTACTATCCTCTAACCAATGAGTAGACAGGTTGCCCAAGTGAGACCATTGAATTCTTTTTCAGAATTTGAAATTTAAGCAAACCGCCTTCAACACGAAAAGCTAGGAAAGCAGAAGAATGTGAATGGTGTTACATTTGGTTAGTTCCAGATTCCTACAGCTGCTTTGGGTCTTTCCATTCCCGAATCTGAGAATCTTCAGCTTTTCCTCATATCTCTGGTCTACCCAAAATCATTTCAGAAAATCCTTTATTTCATCTCTTGCATTAAGTCAGCTGCCCTAGTCCGTTCAAGTTTTGATTACAAATAACCTTAGACTGAGTGGCTTAAATATATATAATGTTAGGCCAGACACAATGGCTCACACCTGTAATCTTAGCACTTTGGGAGACTGAGGCAAGAGGATTGCCTGAGTCCAGGAGTTTGAGGCCAGCCTGGGCAACATGGGAAGACCTCATCTCCACAATAAATTAAAAAATGAGCTAGGAGTGGTGGCATTCACCTATAATCCCAACTACTTGGAAGACTGAGGTGGAAGGATAACCTGAGCCCAGCAGGCTGAGGCTACAGTGGCTGTGAGTATGCCACTGTACTCTAGCCTGGGCAACAGAGTAAGACTCCAACTCAAATGTATATTTAATTTAATCTATGTATTTAATTTATCAATTGCCGGGCTCGGTGGCTCAGCCTGTAATCCCGTACTTTGGGAGGCTGAGGTGAGTGGATTGCCTGAGCCCGCGGGTTCGAGACCCACCTGGGCAGACGAGACCTCATCTCTACAATTAAAAAAAAAAAAAAAATTAGCCGGGCGTGGTAGCACGCACTTGTAGTTCCAGCTACTTGGAGGGCTGAGGTGGAAGGATCATCTGAGCCCAGCAGGTCGAGGCTGCGGTGGCCGGGAGCGGCCACTGCACTCCAGTCTGGGCGCCAGTGAGACTCCAACTCAAAAAAAAAAAATTTATCAATTAAAATACATTGTATAGTATATAACATTTATATATAATATATAAATATAGGCTGGGCTCAGTAGCTCAGCCTATAATCCCAGCACTTTGGGAGGCCGAAGTGAGTGGATTGCTTGAGCCTGAGGGTTCGAGACCAGCCCGGGTAACTTGATGAGACCTCATCTCTACAATAAATCAAAAATTAGCTGAGTGTAGTAGCACACATCCGTAGTTCCAGTTACTTGAAAGGCTGAGGCGGAAGGATCACCGGAGCCCAGCAGATTGAATTTGAGGTGGCCGTAAGCATGCGTGCCACTACTTTCCAGCCTAGGTGACAAAGTGAGACTCCAACACAAAAAAAATATATATATATTTATATATAAATATATGTGTGATATTTAATAATAATATATAAGGTTCATCTTCATAAATGTAATAAACAAAGCAAAGTAATTTATTTCTCACAGTTATGGAGGCTGGGAGTCCCAGGACAAGGTACTTAGCACATCCATAGTCTAGTGAGAACACTAATCCCACCCCTGAGGGCTTCACCCTCATGACCTAATTAATTATATCCCAAAGGCTCACCTCCTCATACCAATACACTAGAGTTTAGGCCTCAACATATGAATGATCTTGGGGAAAACACAAACATTCAGTCCACAGCGTCAGCCAAAGTCTGTTTCTGATTTTTTTTTCAACCAAAGGAAAAAAAGACTGAGTCACATAGAAAGATCATCATAAAGATGTTGATTCTCTCTAAATCAATAATTTAATACAAATCAAAATCATAACAGAAATGGAACAAAATGGTCTTAAAGTTCATCTTGCAAAGTGGTGCTCAACTTTGGCTACACATTAAGCTGTAAAACTCTCTCTGGGAAGCTGTTAAAACTCTCTCTTCCCGGGTTGCGCCCCAGAGCAATTAAATTTGAACCTCTGGGAATGGAATGAAGTTATCAGTGTTTATTAAAGCTCCCTGAGTGATTATAATGTGCAGCCAAGGTTGAGAACTACTGCTCCAGAAGAATAAGTTTGTAGGAAGAGCAAGAAATTTCAGGAAAGAACGAAAAATGAGCATATTTGTCCTGTCAGCAAACAAAATATATTGTAAAGCTATACTAACTAAAATAGCATAGTACTAGCACAAGAACTGACAGACAAATCAAGAGAGTAATATGTATATATATTTCAAAAAAAGTGAAGTGTGTACAATTTAAAATATAATAAAGATGGAATCTCAACTCAGTGGAGAAAAGATGGACTACTCAGTAAGTGATATTGCAACAACTAGCTAACCATTCAGAAAAATAAAGCCATTAAAATAAGGTCTAAGGCTGGGCACGGTGGCTCACATCTGTAATCTCAGCACTT
This sequence comes from Carlito syrichta, assembly GCF_000164805.1. Taxonomy (NCBI): domain Eukaryota; kingdom Metazoa; phylum Chordata; class Mammalia; order Primates; family Tarsiidae; genus Carlito; species Carlito syrichta. Next base: position 100,796 of record NW_007232098.1, on the reverse strand, counting down.
TGAGAGGCCAAGCCTGGAAGATTGTTTGAGCCCAGAAGTTCAAGAACGGCCTGAGCAACATGGTAAGACCTTGTCTCTACAATAAATCAAAAAATTTGCCTGGCATGGTGGCACAGGCCTGTAGTTTCAGCTACTTGGAAGGCTGAGGAGGAAAGATCACCTAAGCCCAGTGGATCAAGACTGCGGTAGCCATGATGGTGCCACTATACTTCAGTGACAGAGTGAGACTCCAAATTTTTTTTAAATGTTATGGAGACAGGTGATGGCTGCAGACCAGTGTAAATGCATTTAATCTCACAAAACTATACACTTAAAAATGGTTAAGGCTGGGTGCAGTGGCTCATGCCTATAATTCCAGCACTTTGGGAGGTGGAAGCGAGAGGATTGCCTGAGTCTAGGGATTTGAGACCAGCCTGGGAAACTTGGTGAGATCTCATCTCCACCATAAATCAAAAAAATTAGTTGGGCATGGTGGTGCATGCCTATGGTCCCAACTACTTGGAAGGCTGAGGTGGAAGAATCACCTAGCAGTTCGAGGCTGTCATGGCCGTGAGCATGCCACTGCACTCCAGCCTGGGTGACAGAGTGAGACTCTGACTTAGCAACAACAACAAAAAGAAATTGGTGGCCCAATCACACATGCCAGGGACCTAAAATCTGAGAGGATTCCCTTGGCTAACCAAGAACTCTTAACTACAGGCGATCTGGTTTCTTTTCAGGGTTGGAACAAAATAGCGAAAATTTTTCCACTCAAAAGAGGAACTACAAGCCGGGCTCGGTGGCTCAGCCTGTAATCCCGCACCTTTGGGAGGCTGAGGTGAGTGGATTGCCTGAGCCGGCGGGTTCGAGACATGCCTGGGCAACTTGGCAAGACCTCATCTGTACAATAAATCAAAAAATTAGTCGGGTGTGGTAGCGTGCGCCTGTAGTTCCAGCTACTCGGAAGGCTGAGGCGGAAGGATCGCCGGAGCCCAGCAGGTCGAGGCTGCAGTGGCCAGGAGCGGCCACTACACTCCAGTCTGGGTGACAGAGTGAGACTCCAACTCAAAAAAAAAAAAAGAAAGAAAGAGGAACTACAAGCTAAAAGAAATTATGTTCCTTTTCTTTTTTTAAAAAAAGGACACAAGCAGAAATGTGAAATGGATTACCTTATGCTGTGGTTTTAAGAAGGGAATTGCAGCACGTAGCAACAAAATCTTAACCAGCATCAGGACTGCATTACAAATACTCGATTCTAAAACTGTCTCCAGAGCAGCTGCCTAGCATAGAACGTGATCAGGATGGGAGAGAAATAACACAAAATTTTTGTCAGAAAATCCCAACACGAAACCATCTGAATGCAGGTAAATGCCTTCTCTTTATGTCCATTTAAATATGAACTGAGGTGTGCAGACACAAAAGTGCCATTGTGAACACAGCATGGGACTTTCTGTAATTTGACCCAAGGACTTAACTGCCTTTGATATAAAGGTCCCCATTTACAGCCAAACTCAGTAAAGTTGTCCAAAAGCATTACCAAAAGAACAGGAAAAGTCTTGGTACTAAAAACAGTTATGACTGACTGCTCTCTGACCTCTAAGACTTTTGTTCCAACATAAAGTCACTCTTTTTAAGGACCACATGCCTTCTGTTTCTGAGATTTATTTAGACTAGTTTTGGTGATTTCATACCAAAGGTGCATAAAAGTGTTATTTTTAACTCTGACATTTGGTGAGCAATTTCTTGAAAAAATGGAGCATGATATTAATACATTTATATTCCTAAGGTTTTTTAATTAGTTTTAAACACTACACAAAAGTACTGCATCATCAAAATATTACCAAAGGTCTGCCTAGTCTCTTGTGGCAGGTGACTTTAAACTATTCATTCTAGTCTAGTCTACATACATAGGCATGTATTTAGAATTGAAGTAACATACTGAGTTCAATGAGTGTCAGTCCTTACTAAGCAAACTCAGAAATTGCTGGGTGCGGTAGCTCACACCTATAATTCCAGCCCTTTGGGAGGCAGAGACAAGAGGATTGCCTGAGTCCAGGGGTTCGAGACCAAGCATGGGCAACTTGGCAAGACTTTGTCTCTACAATAAATCAAAAAATTAGCCAGGTGTGGTGGCATGTGCCTGTGGTTTCAGCTACTTGGAAGGCTGAGGTGGAAGGATCACCTAAGCACAGCAGGTAGAGACCGTGAGCATGCCACTGCACTCCAGCCTGGGTGACAGAGTGAGACTCCAACTCAAAAAATAAAAATAAAATAAAACTCAGAAATCCATCCAATAGCAATCTGGAGTTTCAGTGATGACAATTCCAATAAATCAGTTGCCTAAAACAATCTGTTTTTACCATCTAGTCTAGCTGAAAATGAGCATACTCCCATGACCCAGCAACTCACTCTTTGATTAGGTATAAACTCTGCAAGATATGTGCACAATAAGACACGTCCTAAGAGGTTCACTGCAACACTGTTTTGTAGGGGCATAATTGGGAACAAATTTAAAAGTTCATCAGCAGAAAATGAGGTACATGAATTGTGGGACAATTGTGTAATTGTGTATATAATAGAATACTCGTGGACGTCAAAATAAATAAATTACTATAGGCACTTGCTTAGCATGGATTGGGTATATATCAAATTCTCTCTTTTTTTTTTTTTTTGGAGTTGGATTCTCACTCCATCTCCCAGGCTGGAGTGCAGAGGCATGCTCACAGCCACCCCAGCATCGACCAGCTGAGCTCCGGCAATCCTTCTGCCTCAGCCTTCCAAGTAGCTGGAACTACAGGCACGCACTAACATGCCCGGCTAGAATTCTTTATAATAATTACTTCTAGAAACATGCGAGGAGAATAGACCCAGAGTGAAGACCCCATGAAACTCCAACAGTATGTGTGGTTTCTAAAAACATATTGATCGTAGTAAACATGACAAAACATTTGTTTATTCTGATAATGAAAGCCTGAGTGATTTTAATAGCCCATGTACCTTTCCGTGTTTTCCTACTCCCCACCACACCAAAAAAATAAACCTATGTTTAAATTTTAGGGTTTTTAAAAATAATAATTATTGCTTTTCTATCATTGCAAATAGCAAAAACTCTTATTAAAAGTCCCTCAAAACAAACCTCATAATTTAAGGGTCTAACTTAAAATCCTTGACAACTTATCTTGATAATTTAAAGTGTTTCTTTGGTTTCTTTTTTTAGAGAGAAGTTGCTTTAAAAAGTCAAGGTATAAAAGGTATAAATGTGTGCTATAATTATTTGTGAAGATGTTTCTGGATAGTAATAAATCAAATTAACATAAAAGCAATTAAACTTTTAAGTTAATTAAGCTAAAACTCCTCCATGATAAATCAAAAGCTTGGTTTCTCAGGTACTTTGTGTGTGTGTGTGTGTGTGTGTGTGTGTGTGTGTGTGTGTGTGTGTGTGACAAGGTCTCATTATGTCACCCAGGCTGAAGTGCACTGGTGTGACCACAGCTCACTGCAGCCTCAGCCTACGGGGCTCAAGTGATCCTCCAGCCTCAGCCTCCCAAACGACTGGGATTACAGGCATGCATCACAACATGCCCAGGTAATTTTTTTATTTTTTGTAACTACAATGTCTTGCTTGCTGTGTTGTCCAGGTTGGTCTCAAACTCCTGGTCTCAAGCAATCCTCCCATCTCAGGCTCCCATAGTGCTGGGATTACAGCCATGAGCCACCTTTCCCAGCCTCTCAGGTTCATATTCTAAGTGAGAAGCTAGTGGATTTTAGAATGGGCTGTTCCACTGTAGACCATGGTTTTGTGTATAGCCTATAGGGGGTAAATCAGCCAGGAATTCCATTAGAGAGTTTGTCATACTCTTAGTCTAATTCTGGGAGGAGCCAACCATGGCTACACCAAGCGTCAGTGGCTCCTGAAGCTCATTGGCACACCTGTCCCCAAATGAAACTCTACTCAAGACCATTGTCTACAATTTAGGGATGAAGAAAGAGATCGCATATAATTCCATTAGAAGGCAAAGTAGAATGTTTAGATGGCCCCATACCTCTTGTGTTTAACTTTGATTAGGATAAGCCAGACATTTCCCGCAACAGGCAGGACCCTTAAAAGTGATGAGCACCAAAAGGACTAACTAGAAAGAGCTGGGCAAGTTGACTCACACCTGTAATCCTAGCACTTTGGGAGGCCAAGGCAGGAGGATCACTTGAGCCCAGGAGTTTGAAACTGGACTATGCTGAACATAGTGAGACCCTGTCTCTATCAAAAAAGAAAAGAATTAGCTCGGTGTGCATTCAGGATAGTCCTGGAATTGGGAAAGAGGGACCTTCTACAGGAACTGAGGACAGAGAGGTGGCCACTGCTGAATTGATGTCCAGTTGCTGAGGTTATTACCCCAAGCCTCTCCTCCAACCTCCAATCTTCCACCTGTATCTCCCCTTGGCTGACACAATCAGTAGCCAGAGGCCCAGGGAGATTTAAAGATGCAGTCAGTATCACAGGACACAGAGCAAGGCAGAGAAAGTCAGGGAGTAAATCTGAGGGACCAAACAGAAGCTGAACCATTGCATTTTCCTCTGGAAGAAAACAGAAAGACCAGGTTATCTCATATATTAATGGCATTGTTTTTATTGCCAAAAAATACAAGTGAAAGATAAAATGGTCTGTGGTCAAATATTCTAAAACCCCAAGTTCATATGTTATAGACTTGAACTGATAACACACAGAACAGTTCATCTGTAGGAATACCTGGTTACTTAGGAAAACATTTGAAATAATCTTATCTTGGAAAGCATGGTGCAAGCTAAATTACTTAGAGTTGGCATCCATGATTATATATTCTATTTGATGAGAGAGAGAGAACATATAAAGATATACAGAATGTATTCTATATAGAGAGAACATATATATAGGATTATCTATTTTTTATGTTGTCCATATATAGTATCATATATATTTAATGTGCTATAGATCAAAATATTAATAGCTATAGATAGCCATGGGTAATGTTTGCTTTATAAAACTTTCAAGCTACACTTACTGCGTGCTGGTGGGAATGGGAGTTGATATGACCTTTCCGGCAGACAGTAGGGCAATATATATCAAAAGTCTTAAAAATGTGCACACTAAATTGTTGTAATGATCATATTCCATGCAGATGCTCTTACAGGCATAAATAAATATAAATATAAATAAAATATAAGCCGGGCTCGATGGCTCAGCCTGTAATCTTGCACCTTTGGGAGGCTGAGGTGAGTGGATTGCCTGAGC